>NC_088691.1:92210081-92511277 GCF_028017835.1 Emys orbicularis | reverse complement strand
TGATCAGGGTGGCTGTGTAACGCCACCCGCCTGGCAGGGAGATCTCCCGGCAGGTGCAGTCCCAGCCAGGGGCTGCGCTCAGGCCGAGGGGCAAAAGCCCATCGCGTCCCGGCCCCTGGGAGTTATTCGCTTGGAAGGACGGTAAGGAGCGATAAAAACCCGCTCGCCAGGGCTAGCGTCGAGCCCGCTGGGAGACAGGGGCCGGCGGGAGCAGGCTGTGCACTGCGCGGCCCGGGGGTCGGCTGGTTTCCGGCTCAGCCCTCGCCCGGCCCCGCCGCGCCGTAGCCCACCCAGCCCCCTTCCTTCTCCTCTCGCGCTGCCCGGCCCGCTCCTCACCGTCAAAACCGCAACCGGCACACTCTCCCAGGCACCATGAGCGGCCGCCGCCGACCCCAATTCAAAAAGCGAGCCGCCGCTCTAAGCGAGCCGCCCATTGGTTGCCAGGCGGCGTCAGCGCAGGCGTCCCTATGAAAGCCGGTTTCCCATTAGCCCTTCGCGGGATTGGCATCACGAGGTCCCGCCCTCCCTCACTTCGCTCTTTGAAAAGGGCTTGTTGTCCTGCCTTCTGTCATTGGGCGTTGCCCGTGCTGCTCGTTGCAAAGCGATCTCCCATTGGCCGACCGGGATTCCCGAATCCCTAGGTGTGTGCATGCCTTTCGCCCAGACATAGGTCACAGGGGCTGAGCTCACCTGGGCTCTGATTGGCTGCTGGCGGTTTTCAAATGAGTCCAACGGCAAGACAGAGAGAGAGAGAGACCCGGATGTAGCTGCAGTTGCCTGGCCTAGCGTCTGAAGGGCCGCAAGGGGGACTCCGCAGCCTGCGCAGCGGGACAAGGCTGCTCTCAAGGCCGGCGTCTTAGGAGCCCCTCCCTGCTACCCGGACCTCTGCCCGGCACCGCTACCCCCCAAAACACACCGGCACCGCCCATCGCCACCGCCCCCGACACTGCAGCTACCAGCCACTGTGCCCAGCTCTACAATGGGCCCATCGCCGCTGCCCCCTACGCAGCCGTGGCGCTGCGGGCCCTGCCGAGCCCCCCAGGTCATGGCAACCCCGTTAAGACATGAAGTTACATCGGTGTCCGAGGTGAAAGTAAGCGGGACGGCGCACCAGCAAGAGCCGGTACACAGCCAACCGTACCGGCAGGGGGCAGCTCCCCCAGGCCACCGATTTAAAGCAGCAGCCGGAGCCCAGGGCCCTTTAAATCCCTGGGGTAACAGCGGCGGCCCAGGGCTCTGGCGGTGATTTAAAGGCCATGGGGCTCCCGGCCGCCGCTACATGGAGTTTTTACCCACAAAAGCTTATGCCCAAATAAATCTGTTAGTCTTTAAGGTGCCACCGGACTCCTCACTCTTTATCCGCAAAAACAACAACACAGCTGCCCCTGTGATACTTTTTACCTGACTGTGTTTTGTAGCCATTAAGATTTATGGTAAAATATGTATTTTCCCAGATGTATCTAGCTCAGCCCAGCTAGAAGGAAAACCATTTCTATTCATTAGGATTTGTAGTCTCAGTGAGCTCTCAGTTAAGCTTCCTGATCTGGCAAACCGGAGCCACCTTTCCTCATTTCTCCTGAGGTGGTACTTCTAAAATGCTCCCTAGAAATTTCACCTTAATAGTAATAACAAGAAAAGCAATGTGTCATTGACGGTGCAGTTGTGCACATTCTTAAACGGAGTCACACAATCTTACTGCTAGCTCGCCCTTCTCACCCCATTTCCTCCCTACTTTTTTGTTAGCACCTTAGTCACATATTAAATTCTGTCTCTTTAAGCCAAAGATCATGTTTGTCTAATTGTTCAGTAAACCACCTACGCCACCTTTGGGCATGATAAAAATAATTATAAATAATTACTTTGGGCACCGAAAATACTGACACATTAATAAATTTAATAAGCTTTGCCTTAAGGATGTTAAAAGGTATTTTATGATTTTGATGAAGACGAACTTCTGAATAATCAAATTAAATAAAAAGAAGGAAAGATGAGTTAATTAATGTGAATGGCTCAGGTGAGAGTCAGCTGACTCAAGTGTATCAAAACTGATATAAAACTAACCAAATCTAATGCTTTTAATTTCCTCTTATTTTTATTTGTCTCTAATATTAAACCTTTGTGATCTGGAAAAGAATATTTTTGTATGTACTCATCATCTTATGAAAGGCCCAATTTAGTAAGTTCTGACTGTCAATTTAAAAAGAATTTGACTGATGTCCTTCTAACCTAATTATTATATGCCAAAATTAAACATTTTGATAGTATACATCCTTTTTATATTAGGGATTCTTACTACTCTAGGTATCTTGAGGACTAAGGACCTGATCCAAAGCCCACTGAAGTCAGTGTGAATCTTTCCTTTGACTTCAATGGGCTTTAGGTCAGATCCTAAGGGCCAAAGGAAAGGGGACACTGGTTGTGATAGTAGGGATTGCTCATGCAAGTAAGGGCTTGCAAGCATATGTCCCATGTAAGTAGGGATTACTTAGATAGATGGTCTCAGTTTTGGCACTCAAAATAATCAGCAGCGGTGTCTCCAGGCACCAGCGCTTCAAGCGCTTGCCTGGGGCGGCAAGCCGTGGTGGGTGCCCTGCCGGTCCCTGCGAGGGTGGCAGTCAGGCAGCCTTCGGCGGCATGCCTGCAGGAGGTCCGCCGGTCCCGCGGATTTGGCAGCAATTCGGCGGCAGGTACGCCGAAGCTGCGGGACCGGCGGACTTCCCACAGGCATGCCACCGAAGGCAGCCTGCCTGCCGTGCTTGGGGTGGCAAAAAAGCTAGAGCCATCCCGATAATCAGTCATTTATTTCACACAGTAATTGCAACACTTGTGCTGGTGATTTCCTGCTGTTCATCAAAAATTAAAAGCATTGCAGTGCTTGTTACTGTTTATACTCTCAAAACCATCTTGGGACCTGATCCTGCAGTTCCGAATCAGGTAAACCCTCATTGATTCCCAATTCCTTTCAACAATATCCTGCAAGGTGCCAAACTCTTCCTGTTACATTTGTGTCCTTGTTACTTCACATATCCAGCAAAGTTCCTCTGGGCGGCATCCAGTGGCTCCTTAGACACTTTCGCAGTGTCCAGGGTTCTTTGCTAATGTCCCCTTCTGGAATCCTGATTTTGAACCTTTGACTTGTACCCACTTCCTGGTCTAAAAATTGCTGCCTAATCTTTAGAACTTCAAAACAGCTGCACAGAATGCTCGGACAATTTGTAAAGAAAGCAGAGATATAGTCATAATGGATCAAATTCACCCCTGTGCCTAAAGCTAGAGCAAGGCTTAGGCACCACTTAATCTCTATTTTAAAGGCATAAGTGGGCCATAAGCTCTCAGCACAGAGGTGAATTTTTCCCATTCTATGCATGTGAAAAGCAGTTAGTGCACGTGTATATTAGCCAAATATTATATTTGAAAAACAAGTGTTACAATATCAAAAACTGCAAGGCTGTATTGATAAACTACCATGGAACCTGAATTAAACCACCATTCAGCGGACTGACAAAAAGTGGCCCATCTTTAGGTAATCATTTAAGAAAGGCGGCTATGAATTTTGCTTGATAAACTGAATGGAATCATATAAAAGATTAGATCAGAATGATTTGATACCAACAATTATATTATGTTATTGTTTCTAAAACACTTGAAATCCATAACTTAAATACTTCTATATTAATGAACCCATTGAAATACAAATACTTTTCAATGTGATTTTCAGCAAATAAAATGTCACTTGCAGCTGAAACTTTGCTCTGCCTACCTGTTACCCTCAACACTGGCAACATAAATGTGCAGTTTATTAGGCCAGATCATTTCGTCCCACAGAAAGAGAATGTCGGAAGATGAAATTGCTAAGAGAACTCTCCACATTGTCTCCTTGAGGGCATAAAGTTTGTTTGCTCACCTCCATTGGAAAAGGCTGTGGGGCTTCCCAAGCCTGGTGGAACCCACAGGGATTTGTGAGCAGTCTGAGCAATCCAAGCAAGGCCCCGTGCCTCCTCATTGTCTCTGGTTGCTGTGAGCTGTCAGGGTCTCTCCCTGGCTGCAGTTGCCCCTGGGATCTATTGGGGTGTTCCACAGAAAAGACAGCATGTCTTGTAACGTATATTATCTTTTCTGGGTATGTTTTGCAGGGATAGAGTCCTGCTCCCATCCCACTCCTCTTTTCCTGGCCATCCAGACTCCACTTTGTCCCTCAGCACAGAACCCTGTATCCTCAGAAAGGTCTCCATGGGGTCTGGAGGATGGGGGAATCCTGCAACAAAGACAGCTGACTCCATTTCTGCCAATTAACTGGGAGATACCTTCACAGAGGATCAGTTCTGGGCTTGGATCTCAGGGGAATGATATGGCCATTGTATCTGATATGGCCATTGTTTGGCATTTCAGCATAAAAACTAGAAGCAACAAATGGAAAAATGCAAAGTGCAGAATCTCTTGCTCATGAACTTTGCCCCAGATTCTGCACTTCCACATATGCATATCTTAATGTGTGTGTTTGCAGAGTCCAGCCCTTTATGCATATATACGTGTACCTTATGGACACTGAATTACATGATTCTTATTACAGATAATTTAAAATTGTAAAAACCTTGGCAATACCTTGGAGTGGTTGCTTAAAGGCTGGCTTTCACTCTTATTGCAGGAAAAATTCTCTGTTCCTGTAAATTGGTGATACTCTATTGAAATCGGTAGAGCTGTGCGTGCCAGTTTGCACCAGCAGAGAATGTGTCCCATATATTTTGCATATGTACAACTTTAGAAATGACTGAAAAATTTGCTAATTTGTAAAAAAATCCCTCCCAGACTGAGACCTTGCAGCTTGTTTTTCAATCCACAGCAATTTTTTAAAACCCAGTTATGAACTTCTGGAAAAAACAGATTCTCCATGGAACTGCTGATTCTCTTTAAATAAAGCAGTATTAATGTGCAGCTGTATCCCTGACTCATTTCCTAATACAGTAGCTCTTTAACATACAACTTGCTCAGTAAACTGTATGTGGAAACAGTTCTAGAAAACACATTCTGCTTTTGTGATGTAATATAAAGTTATAAATATTGTCTTGGTCCTTGAAACCCCATTTCCTCACAAAGTTCAGGGATTTTCTCCTGCTCCCACTGGAATTAATGGATGTTTTTTATCTTTGACTCCAATGACAACAGGATCAGCTGTCAGCTTTTCATTTTTTATAAACTAGTAATCTAATTTCTCATGTCCATTTCTTTTAGAAAGCTTCTCTTTTCAGGAGCTTTACATAAATTGTGTTAGTTTCCTATGTCTTTTCTTATCTGATGAATTAATCTTAAAATAAATATTAAAATTAGGGGTGTGCTCATTCTTTTATGTGTATTTTATTCAGGGTGTATATGAAACAAGCCATTTAACAAAATATTTGAATTTGTTTAACATGGTCCCATAAACAAGCACAAATATAGAGTAACCATTGGTGATGTGGAGGTTAGTCAGATCCATGCTGAACATTGTCATGTCTGTTACTTGGCATGACACAATGAGGTGGCCTCCACTTTGAATTTATGAGGGAAGAAAAGGATAAGAGGAAGAAGAAACTTGTTTAGGAAGGTTTTTTTTTTAATTGTATGTGAGATAAATTCTGCTGAAGTAGAAAGCAAAATTTGTGCTGTAGCCATTTGGTAAACTCCTGGCCCCATTGAAGTCAAGGGAAGTTTTGCCATTGACTTCAAAGAGGACAGATTTTCATCCCAAATCTACAGTTCCTTCCCTGGGTTTTCAACATGCCCATTCCAAACTACAGTATGTACAAATTTAACCCTAGCACACATTTTTTAAGAAATCATCTCCACTTGAGGCTTTTTTCTCTTCTTTTTCTTTTCTTCTGATGGCCATTTACTACCTTCCTCAGGTCAAAACCACCCCTTCATAAAAGTCCCCCCTTACTGTGTCCCAAAGTAATGGATTCCAACATACATCCTTCATTTCTCATTTACTGACTCAGTGGTAGTTGACAAAGACAGATCTAATGCTCCTCATGCTTCTCTCAGTGGATTCTGATCTCTCCATTCCTTTCACCTACATTCCTGCCACAACATAGGTGCTTTAGTATTACAGGCTCTGTAAAATTAAATACAAGTACACCTCTACCTCGATATAACGCTGTCCTCGGGAGCCAAAAAATCTTACCGCGTTATAGGTGAAACTGCGTTATATCAAACTTGCTTTGATCCACCGGAGTGCGCAACCCCCCCCCCGGAGCGCTGCTTTACCGCATTATATCAGAATTTGTGTTATATCGGGTCGCGTTATATCGGGGTAGAGGTGTATATGGATACCTTCCCTGCCCTACTGTCAGTCAGTGAGTCCCTGGCCTGTAGCAGGCCTTATTGTAACTGACAATATATCACTGCCCAACTTTAAGCTTCTAAATGTGGGGGGGTGGGGGGGGGCAGAGGTGAAAAATACATACATTGTTCATGGTCCTTAAGTGTAGTGTAGTTTTGATTAGCTGCAATCATACTTTTTACATATGTACTGCAGTGTATTTTGTAAAAATATTGCTCCCAATCCTGCAAGCCCCTCCAGGGTGCTTTGCCCACCTGGGCAGTCCCATTGAAGCCATTGGGACTGTTCATAGGCACAAAGTGTCTGGCTTTGGCTTCAATAGGACTGCTCCTGCTGCGTGTAAAGTTAGGTCCTGGAGGCCCTGGAGACTTGAGTATTATCAGATGCAACCTTTGCAGCACTTTGCCATTAACCCTTTGCTGGGGGGCAGACTGATGATTTGGGGGTTGGATTACATAAATGCAGACTGAGCCTGGTGCGGTGCACCTACTGGCTGTGCAGTATGTGCTGTGTGGCGATAGGATTGCGATTCGAGTGGTGCACCGCATCACACTGTCCCCTAGATGTCTCTGTGCTCAGATAAGGCCCGAAACATGATGAAACGAAAACAATTGCAAGGACACAGATGTAGGGGGACGGAAAAGCCTAGACTTCCTCTTTACGCGTCCTCTGATTGGCTTGCGAAGGTTATGAAACCCCTGAATGGGAGCTACAACCTTGCAGCAAACTTGTAAGGAGGCAGAAAAAACTTGCTTCGGTGTCTGTGCTTGTACACAGCAAAGGCGGCACCGGTCCAACATGAAATCAGCCTTTGTTTTGCTGACTGCGTTGGTAGCCTTGACAGCCTATTATGTGTACCTGCCCTTACCCAGCACAGTGTCGGATCCCTGGAAGCTCATGCTGCTGGATGCCACTTTCAGGGCAACCCAGCAAATGGTAAGCTTGATCCATGCAATTTTATTCTCTCTTCGCCTTCCCTCGCCGCCCCCACACGCCCCTTTTATTTCTCTCCGTTGTGATCAGCTGAGGAAATGTCATTTGTAGCCAAGGGTTGATTTTAAGAGAGGAGAGGCGCCTCAGCCTTTTGTAGAAGCTGCTGCCGCCAAGGCGCCTCCGGGCGCGTTGGCAGAAATTAGCTCTGCAAATGCATCTGATCTTAATTTCTTTAAAGTACAGTGCTAATACGCTATAAATTCTGTTGTCTGACGGCTCTGCACCTCTTGGATAAATTGGTTGGTTGATTTACAGCATCAAGCGCTCCCTCTTCCTCCCTTGCTGCCTTTGCATTCAATGAATGAGAAATGCCAAAGAAACCCCTTTGTGCCAGCTCCTTTCCTCCCTTGAATGTAGTTGCGGTGGCTGATGGACTCTCGGCAGGGAATCTAGAAATAGAATCGGATTTCTGTCTCTCTCGCTCACACACTTTGTATAGTACATCAGCTGGGAGGAAAATGCCCCACGACTCAATCCATTTAAAAAGCATGAGGTCGGTCCTTATCTTGTTGACTAGGCTGCGGCTGCCCTTGTGACATTGGGGAGCCGGCTCTTCCCACTGCTCAGTACAAAATCAACCCTTTTCAGTTTCTTAGGACCCCCACCCCCTGAATCATTTGACAGTGGGAAGTGATGGGCTGACTCCATTGTAGAATCTGAAAGTAATTTTGTAGTCAGTCCCTACTCCTGGCAGGTAAGGAGGACAGCTAACCTCAATGTCGTAGACATTGGCTGCATGCCATAACCGAGAAGGGGCTGTTGATCTCTGCTTTACTTAATCCCACTCTCAGATTCAGAAGCATAAGGCTTTGGGGATTTCAGATGCAATGTATTTCCTTCTGTCTAGATGATGGCGACTGTTTGTATGCAGTTTATTACATGTTGCCTTCTATGCATTTCCTAAGACTAGAAACAAATTGAGTGCTTTCATCCTAGCAAAAACAACAAGGAGTCTGGTGGCACCTTAAAGACTAACAGATTTATTTGGGCATAAGCTTTCATGGGTAAAAACCTCACTTCTTCAGATGCATCCTAGCACTTTCCCCATCATATTCCAGGAAGACTGTAGGGTGGAAGAGATTGAAAGCAGAGGGAAAGTCTTTCAAATTAGTATTTGGGCTTTCACGAATAAACAAGAGGAGTGTACCTTTGTACACTGTATTTGTTACACTGTGTTTTCCAAATAACATTTCAGCGGCTCCCTAACCTTTTCCCCACTTTAAATTTTGTTCTGGTGGTTGCATGGTGACATCATGCAGACCAGAGGTTACAAAGCGTTTCACAGAATGGTTTTACATAAATTTAATTCCTCTTCTGCTAGTACAGTCTGATCTTTTTATAGTGATTGATCAACAACCATGGTTTTACCCTGCAGTATACGCTGAGGCACTTTTAAAAAAACTATTTTTGCCTGTAGTGCTTCGTTTTATAAAACTGCATACATGAAAAACACTTTTTAAAACAGCAATTTATAGCAATTTAAAAACATTTAAAGGATGTGTCTCAGCTTTTCTGTGGAGACCAAGACTGACATTTTAATAAGTCTATGGGGAGGGTGAACTGGTTTTTCACACACATCCTTGTAATAGATGACATATTGCATTGGCCAAATGACACAAAAGTGCTCCAAAATAGCTCCACTCTTCAATAGAAGTTAAGGGTACGCAGCACCTTACATGTTTGGGCCCCTTCATTTGTTCCCTATGAGTGTCTGAAGCAGTTGGATTGTAAGTATCCACCATAATCAGTGCATAGATTTTTAAGGCCAGAAGGGCCTGTGATGATAATCTACTTAAACCTCCTACATAACATAGGCTATAGAATTTCACCCTGTAATTCCTGCATCATACCCATAACCTCTAGTTGAATGACAGCATATCTTCCAGAAAGACATCTGCTCTTGATTTAATCAGTCTTTGTGTACATGTGACTATTAGTGTATAAACGCCATATGTCTCCACCATATTATTTATTTATGTAACACCACAAGTACATGGTACTGCATCCTGGGTAAAACAACAAACAGTCCCCGCCCTCAGGAGTTTACTTTCTGAAGAAAGAAACAAGTGAGTACAATACAGAACAAGTATGGAGTGGAGTGTAATCTTCATAGATGGAACACATCACAGTACAGCTGAGACTTCAAGAGTTTGTTTTAAGGAGCAAAGAGAGAGAAGGTGCTTGGCAGATATTAATTAGGAGGCTTTCCAAAGCTGAGTGAAAGCATAAACTCAGGAATGAGGGACTGTCTTTAAAATGGGAGCCTGAAAGACCAAAAACTCAATGTGTGAGTAGCTGAAGTGGTAACTATAAAAGTCAAGCCATGGCAGTTATTTTCAAAGTCAGTTTTTACAACAAAGGATACTTTCAGTAGGGCTAAATTTCCCTCTGCCTCCCACAATGATTGTTACAACACTGACTGGTTTTAGATTTCTTTAAATGTGACCACTGAACTTTCACCTACTCCTGAATGTGTTTTCAGCTTGTTACTGTTTATCACAATAATATCCCATAAGGGTTTGATGGCAGACTGAAGTAATACTTTTCTGGCTAAATGTTCCGATTTTAAAATCTCTGGAGTTTACCAGCGTTTACCTAGAGCGGCTCCAGCCCGACGTGCACCGGGGGCAGGGCAGGCTCCCTGCCTGCCCTGCCCCCGCGCCGCTCCGGGAAGCGGCTGGAACGTGGAGAATGGGGGCACAGGGGTCTGTGTGTTGCTCTTGCTTCAGGCAGCGCCCCCAGCAGCTCCCATTGGCCACGGTTCCCCATTCCCGGCCAATGGGAGCTGCTGGGGGTGGTGCCTGAAGCAACAGCAACACACAGACCCCTGTGCCTATCCTCCCCCAACTTCTGGCCACTTCCTGGAGCGGCGTGGGGACAGGCAGGCAGGGAGCCTGCCCTGCCCCTGGTGTGCGTCGGGCTGGAGCCCGCCCCCCGAACCTCTCCTGCAGCCGAACCCCCTGCCCTGAGCCCCCGCCACACCCCACACCCCTCCTGCACCCCCTGGGAACAGGAAGGGGGCAGAGTTGGGGTTGGGATTTCGGGGAAGGGGTTGGAATGGGGGCGGGGCCTCATGGAAGGGGTGGAATGGGGGCGGGGCCGAGGGCAGCGGGGGGGAAGTGTCAGTAATGCAGCCCTCGGGCCAATGTACTAGTCCTCATGTGGCCCTCGTGGTCATTTGAGTTTGAGACCCCTGGGCTAGAGTGCTCAGTACCTTACAGGATCAAGTCCATATATATTGATTGCTTCGTTCATTACTCAAGTGCAACCCTCTCTCACATGAGAAATAGCAACTGCTTTACAGTTCACAGCAGCACTCCACAGGACAGGAAATTAAGAAGAATATGAATTCATTTTAGATGAAGCTTAGGTAGGCTGAAGTCTTTATCTAGCTTGAATGTGGCCAAACCAAAACACAGATTAATACTTCCATGTGTTATGACTGAGCTAAAGGCTGAAATAGAAGTGCTATTGTTGTCTTTCTGCTGCAGAATGCCCCAGTGAATACTCACTAATGAATGTGATGAGATTTGGGGTTGTCCTCATCTCTTAAGGGAAGAAGTTCCATAGTTGTGGATGTGCAGCCAGGAAGGCGCTTAGTCCCCCACTTTCCCAAGTTTCACTCATGTGGAGCCTGATCCAAAGCTTGGCTTCAGCAAGCTTTGAATCAGCCCATAGTGGAGAGCTCCATGGTTCCAAATGAGCAGCGTAGTCAGGTGCATGTACAGTCCCTGAGACAGTCATGCCCCATCTCACTGGGGCTTTGACAATCATTAAAGGACCTCAGATTTAACCGCGTAGCAGCTAGAGAGGCAGCGAAGGGAGCAGGGCACTGAGCTGATATGTTTCAGCTGGCCTGCACTGCTCAGCAGACATGCTGCCAGGGGGTACATTCAGGATACAGTATGTTGCAAAACTGTTGAGCTCAGAGGGCATGAATGTGTGTATCAGTAGAGTCAACATAGTGCTTAAAACGGTGGCAGCTGTGGAAAAAAAAAGTCACAGGCAAGCTGTGACTGACCTGACCTTTGCCTGAGTCTGTGATTTCACTGCCCTCACTGTGTCAGAGCATGGGATTGTGGTAGGTCAGCATGTGTGTGTGTTTCTGTATCTCTCTCCCTTTCAATTGGCAACATATTCCTGGCATGCGGGGAGACAACACCAGGATGGGATAGTGAGAAGGAATAGGAGTGTGGCAGAGAACGGGAGAAGAAAGGGGGAGCAGATTGAAGGTGAGGGAGATCAGAGGAGAAAGTGAGAGAGAAACCAAGAGAGAAGAGACAGTCAAAGTAAATACGAGAACTAAAAGCCTGGGAGAAAGAAGAGAAAGTATAAAGACTAAAGCCTTGTCCACACTACAACCAAGATTCTGCTGCATGTTACGGGCATGGTGGGTGTAACCAGTTACAAGAAAATGGGTCAGTTTATGTCCACACAGCAACTTTTCTGCCATCATGAATGTATGTACACCTGTCAGTCTGATTAACCATGAGGTGTTTTTTTAAGACGTGCATTCTAGGGAAATATGGGCAGCTATCCTAATCTGCCTTGCCAGGTGAGAGTGCCTGGAGGATATGTCAGCTGCACATGTGGCAGTCTGCTTTAGGGTGCTATCACAAAGAGCTCTGGGGAAGGAGGACCAGTCAAACTGGTTACACAAACATTGGCAAGTTCTCGTGCCAACACAGCAAAGTAACTGTGCTGAACCCACTATAGGAAGACAAACATGCCTGCAGGCTGTGACCCCGATGCTAAGCTACACCTTTTGATTCCTGGGCTGGTGTTTGGTTCAGTCCTTGGTGTAAACTACAAGGGTGCTCTAGTTTATGACTGAGCTGCAATGCTCTCCACCTATCCATAGCTCAGAACAGCTGAAGTACAATTGTTCTTGCCACTATCCCTTCCTCCTCCAGCTCATCCCAGCAAGAGCCTAATATAGGGGCTTTGAAGCAGGGAGCAGTGTAGAACCATTATGCCAGTCTAATGCTCCCCTCTGTATTGGCAAACTTCCTGGTGGGGAAATCCAGATACCAATCAAGTTTTAAACACACGGGATGTGAGCACAACTCATGTTTAGAGCCAACGATGCCACTAACTGGTTACAAACTCAGGGCATGGCTACACTGGAAGCTTCAAAGCGCTGTCGCTTTGAAGTGCGAGAGAGGTCTCCCAGCGCTCCTGGTAATCCACCTCCACAAGCCTGTTTACACTAGCGCTTTAAAGCGCTCAGACTTGCTGCGCTCAGGGGGGTGATTTTTCACCCCCCTGAGCCAGCAAGTTAGAGCGCTATAAAATGTAAGTGTAGACAAGCCCTCAGTTAAACTGTAGCCTGTGCAGGGTTATGGAATAAAGAAGAGGGCATGTAGATGCAATGCAGAAATACAAGAAAGACATTGGGAGTGTCATTAAAAAAAAAGGGAGGAAGGGAGCAAAAGTGACATGATTTGAGGAAGTGCCTAGCACATTTCTCCACAATCAATCAAGGATGTCTGTCCTCAGATGATTAAACTCATATATAGCCTCAGGGATACTCACGGACACAAAAATGCTCACCACTCCTATTTCTGCTGGGTGCTTGCCAGGAAGCTGCGCCCCACCCTGTCAAACACAAACCAAGGCCTTGGCTACACTTGGGGACTCACAGCAAGTTGCAGCGCTGTACAGCGCCAGTGTAGCCAAGGCCCAAGCCTCTGTGGCCCTGCCTCCACTAAAGAAGTTTTCTAAGGGTATGTTTACACTGCAATTAGACACCCGGGGCTGGCTCATGTCAGTTGACATGGGCTCGCAGAGCTCGGGCTAAAGGGCTGTTTAATTGTGCTGTAGATGTTAGGGCTCGGGCAGCCCGAGCTTTGGGACCCTCACAGGACCCTAGAGCCTGGGCTCCAGCCCAAGCTTGAACGTCTACACTGCAGTTAAGCAGCTCATTAGCCCGAGCCTCGCGAGCCCAAGTTGGCTGGCATGAGCCAGCCGTGGATTTTTAATTGCAGGGTACACATACCCTAAGTGCCCAGCCATTGCTCACATTAGTTAACCTCCAAAGGTGCTAGCAACATCGGGAGTTCTTGTGCAGACACTGAGTTGCCAGTAGCTTTGGAACAAGCAGAAGGGCCCAGAGTCAGAGCCAGTCTATGATTCCATAGACTGTAGATTTTGATTGTAAATTCCTTGGGACAAGACTTTCTCGGTTAGTAACCAGCACATTCTCAGTCCCTACAAATGATAACCAGTAATAACATGATAACCAATCTTTGCATATATCAAAGATATTTCTAATGCACCTGTCACTTCGGTAGCTAAGCACTAAGCACAATTAAAGAGTGTCTGGGTCTAACAGAAATTGTTCATTCTCTCTATACCCTGATGGACAGGAACGTGTGAACTTGGTAGGCTTTTTCCCTTTGATTGGTTTTTGACAACAGTCAGTTTAACTCAGTAAGTGGGAGTGGGCTGGCTCCATCACTCATGTAATGGGTGGGGCTTGCAAGGGCTTGCATGGGAGCAGGGTAGGGTGACAGCATGTGATAGACCTGCAGGTAGCCAGGCAGATGCAGATTTGCAAAACAATTTTCAGTGAAACAAAACAGGGATATGCCAAGGGACATGTGGGCTCCCTATCCAGAGAGAATGTGAGCTAAAATGAACAATTGGGCAAGACCTGTCCGCTCCTCCTGAAAGTGCTGGTTGTTGCACTAGCAGATCAGGCAGAAAAACTGTTTCACAAAATTTCCTTCGCTAAAGAATAACCTCTCAGAACCACCACAAGACCCACAAAGGGCCAGATCACAGCTGGTGTAAATCAGCACTACTCCACTGAAGTCAATGCAGCTAGATGTCAAAGCATTACATAACTTTACTGAACTTCTTTGAACCTCAAAGGAAGCTTGGGGTAGTTCTTTGATCCACATGGACTTACTTTTCCCCTAATACAACGTGTGTGAGAGAAACCCTCCTGCATTCAACCTTGAATTGGATTTTCCTATGGGAGGAACAGATGGAGAACAGCATGATCTGAAATTCAAAGATACAAATTGTCTTGTGCATTCAGCATTTCCAGGGTTTGGGTTGATACTTTTTGTATTCTTTTTAATGGGAGGGCTTTCTTAAACACAGAGAGCTGGTGGTGTTCAGTCAATAAAACCATAAACATTCTGGAACCTGGCTTCCTGAGAAGCCACCTCTTTCACAGCGTGATACTGCCGCAGTTTAAACCGGCTGCTGGGAGGGCATCCTTTGTCAGTGCCTCTCAGCTTTGGAAGTGGATTGCCCCCCTTAGTCCATTGAAGCTGAGATTTATAAAATTAGGCATACTTCAAAGCCTGCCTCTTTCCAAAGGCACATGTAGTGAAGGTGGCTTCGGGGCTTTTTATACACCAGATGGTTTAATGTTAATGCCTCGTATTTGTACTGAATATTGATCTTCATTTTGTAAAGTACCATAGGTGGGAGATTAGATTTATGGCCCCAAAGAAATAAAACCTCCACGACAAGGAATCTGCAGTCATGCAACAAATCCTTCTTTCAATGGAGTTCCTCTGAAATATTATTTATATTACCATAGCGCCAAAGAGTCCTGGTCATGGACGAGGCCCCCATTGTGCTAGGTGCTGTACATATACAGAACAAAAAGATGGGCTTTACCTCTCTGTGTTTATGGGAATAGTGTGCTTCTGTTAAACTATCCATCCTCCGAAAGCTTTGACACTGTAGCCTGCAGTAACAGGCTCCCAGGCTTACCACTGGAAAGTGACCAGGGAAAATAACAGTGCAGAGATGTAGTAAACAAAAATTACTGTTTTTTATTAACCATCAGTGAAATACACATCCTTAAAATGAATTGGGAAAGCAGCAAAAGATTAACACTTAGTAGTATTAAAACCCATTTCCAGATGGCACTTTGGAGCCTAAATGACCTTTGATTTTTTTCCCCCTCCAATGAGACATGGTCTCCACCCAGTTTTTATTCTGGTATAACTATTTTGATTGGGGGCAAGGGGGAGTGATTATTTTAGTGATTTTTTTAAAGTTATACCAGTACAACCCCTAGTGTGGATGCAGTCTTACTGGTATAAAGATGCCTTATACCAGCATAACTTACCCCCCTTCCCATACAGGATTAGCTATACCAGATAAAAGACCTTTATACCAGTATAATGGCATCCACACTGGGGGTATGTGTTTACTGCTGCAACTGCACCAATATAGTTAGAGGTAAAACTTTTGTGAGCAGACAAGCCCTTAGACTTGTGAGTCACTTAGGTGTTTTTGAAAATTTTATCCATGATCTAGTCACAAAGTAAAATATCACTTCTGACACTTTCTCTAATGTTACTGGGTATCAGGCTCCCATGGATTTTGGTAACCATTCCCCTTACCGCCCAGCTCCACACTCTGACTTGCTGGGAATAATTATAAAAGGGCGCAGACTCCTCCCTGGTTTATAATATGCCTCAGCCAGGACAGGTGGTTAGCTTTCCAAAATAGTGAAAGACCTCACCTCCAACCCATCTTTTCTTTTTTTTAAATGCCTCATTATCATAGTGCACTGGGTGGTTTGGCCTGATATATCCCTTCCCCATCCCCTCTTGGATCTTCCACATCAGAGGTGGGCAAACTATGGCCCGCGGGCCACATCCAGCCCGCAGGACCGTCCTGCCCAGCTCCTGAGCTCCCGGCCGGGAGGCTAGCCCCCGTCCCCTCCCCCGCACATCCCGTCCCCCTTGCAGGTATGCCGCCGCACGGCAGTGCTCTGGGTGGCGGAGCTGTGTGCTCCTGCTGAGCAGAGCGGCAGCATGTCTAGCTCCGGCCGGGCAGTGTGGCAGCTAGACATGCTGCTCTCAGCAGCATGGTAAGTGGGCCAGGGGGTTGGATAAGGGGCGGGGGTCCCTGGGGGCAGTCAGGGGACAGGGAGCGGTTGGATGGGGCAGAGGGCAATCAGGGGATGGGGAACAGGGGGGTTGGATAGGAGGTGGGGTCCCAGGGGGCGGTTAGGGGCGGGGGGTCCCGAGAGGGGGCAGTCAGGGGACAAGGAGCAGGGAGGGTTGGATGGGTCGGGGGTTTTGAGGGGGGCAGTCGGGGGCGGGAAGTGGGAGGGGGCGGATAGGGGATGGGGACCAGGCTGTTTGGGGAGGCACAGCCTTCCCTACCCGGCCCTCCATACAGTTTTGCAACCGCAATGTGGCCCTGGGGCCAAAAAGTTTGCCCAACCCTGTTTCACAGCATGCATGGAAAAAATATTATACTCTGCAAGCACAATTACTATATAAATCATACGTACACTGGGAAACAGTTCTCTACCTTTTCGGCTGAAGGGGATCTCCCTTAGCTGGTAGTAGTAGGTCCTTTATCCTCTCTGGGCAAGATGCATAAACAAAGTACAAGAGGTCAAATACCAGAATTGAATCCTGAGGGTATGTCTGCGCTGCAGCTGGGAACGTGCTTCCCAGTCCAGGTCAACAGACATGCTCTAGCTCTAGTCAAGCTAGTGCACTAAAAGTAGCAGTGTGGCCATGGACAGGAGCTCAGGCTAGGCACCTGACTATGTCCCCAGTCAGTTGGGTGGGTTTGCCAGAGCTTCTGCCTGTGCTGCCACAGCCACACTGCTATTTTTAGCTCGCTAGCTCAAGCAGAGCTAGTGTATGGCAGTCTACCCGCACTTGGGAGCACCCTCCCAACTGCAGCATAGACGTCCCTGAAGCCCATATATAGGTAAAAAGTTAGGCCAGTGCTAGTTTTCTTGTTGAATCACAACAAAGGGCTCTGTGGGTGGAAATAAATTCCCAGCCCACTCTGCTTCTAGTGCTCTGATCTCATCCTAGGAGGCTAAACATTCGGTCAGAAAACACAGATGGGTTGATTAGCAAGCACCACCATGTTCCCTTGAGATCAATTCCTGCCTCTCAGTCACAAACTCCCTGCTCTCAGTCTTGTTTTCAGTAATTGAGATTTTTCCTTGAAGAAACGTACTGAAAGTGAAAAGATTTGTACTTCAGGATGAATCATTTATACGGGAGAAGAAGAATACACTTATGGCACCTTTTCTCCAGGGATTTCACAGCTTTTTAAACATGAATCAAGCCTCACAATCACTGTCCCTACAGGCAGGTATTGCAGTCAGTTTAGGGAAGAGTAAACTGAGGCACAGGCCCCAATTGAGTGAGCTACTCACACTCTTTCAGCTTGTAGAAAGGAAGGCAGGCTTTACTAGGTGATGCAATTCAGACTAGTAAAGTCAGTAGAAGAAAATCTGGATCTTTAGGATTCATATTTTCACTGGAAGTGTAGAAAAGTTTGTGGTTATGGGATTTTATTAACACCTAAACTTTCCCAATACACTATGAGAAATGCAGAAATTAACTGTAATAATATAACAAAATAACTACTGTATATGTGCATTACTGCCCTCTACTGGAAGAAATTGAGACACAGTTCTAAGAGTCCTATGGTGCAGTGGTTCTCAATCAGGGGTATACATACCCCTGGGGGTATGCAGAGGGCTTTCAGGTGGTCCATCAAGTCATCTAGATATTTGGTTAATTTTACAACAGGCTAAATAAAAAGACCTAGCGAAGTCAATACAAACTAAAATTTCATACAGACAATGACTTGTTTATACGGCTCTATATACTATACACTGAAATGTAAGTACAATATTTATATTCCAATTAATTTATTTTATAATTATATGGTAAAAAATGAGAAAGTCGGCAATTGTTCAGTCATAGCGTGCTGTGACACTTTTGTATTTTTATGTCTGATTTTGTAAGCAAGTAGTTTTTAAGTGAGGTGAAACTTGGGGGTATGCAAGACAAATCAGACTCCTGAAAGGGGTACAATAGTCTGGAAAGGTTGAGAACCACTGCTATGGTGCTACCCACTCCTGAGGATTCTGTTTCAATCTAACTGTGCTTTTCAAATAGGTGTGTCTCAGTTCTAACCCACTGCCATCTTGATCTTCCAAGTGCTCACGGTGCTTTATTTTTTCAAAATATATATTAAGACAACTAAGGGTATGTGTACACTGCCAGAAAGACCTGGGACAGCAAGTCTCAGATCCCAGGTCAACTGACTTGGGGTCACGCAGCATAGATGTTTGGGTTGGAGCCTAGCCTCTGAGACCCACCTCCTTCGCTGAGTTTCAGGGCTCAGCCTTCAGCCCAAGCCCAAACAACTTACACTGCTATCTGTAGCCCCGCAGTGCAAGCCCCAGGAGCACAATTCAGTTGACCCAGCTTTTGAGATTCACTTCCATGGGTCTCTTTCTGTAGTGTGGACATGCCCTGAGAATTTCTAGGGGTGCACAGTTTTGTCACAATATAACTTTGGAAGGCTTTGATATCATTCCCTCATGGGTGTTAAGTGCTGTTGCCTGTCTAGTTACAGGTACTGTCTTTTGAAGAGAATTGCAAGGATATTTAATGCAACATAGTAGGATAAGCCTGTGAGTAACAAATTATTTTTTTCCCCCCACTCCTCAATTTCTCCCTAGTGCAACCTGGTTCACTGTCTAAGACTCAGCCATCACTTGAGAGTTCTGAATTATGTGATTGGTACTTTTGACAAGCTGGAGCCCTCGTCCTCTGAACACATTAAGATAACAGACGCCCTTTTTGATGGAGTGGAAGTCAGAGTGTTTGAACCGTCTCCAAAGCAAGACGAAACACTAAAGCGCAGTGTCGTTTACATCCATGGAGGAGGATGGGCTTTGGCAAGTGCAAGTATGTGTCTGTCATTAATTAGAGTGGATTATGATATGTTCTCATCACAGCAGGTTCAGTGTAACTAAAAGCTCTTCTCCCACCCAGAAGCTGAGAGTTTTGCTCTCTGAGACATGTCTGAACCTAATGAGAGCTGGAATCCTGGGGCTATAGTAACTGTTCCAACTCTCGCCATAAGGGGGGGAGGGGGAAGTAATCCTGAAACAGAAAACAAGCACATATTTTATCAGCACATGGCTGCAAAAGAATCAGAAGCTTATTTTAAACACATACTGAAAAGAGAAGAGAGTTATTTATGGGGACTCCTTCATGACCAAGTTGGTGTAGGTCAGTAGTTTTCAAACTTTCTTTCTGGCGACCCAGTTGAAGAAAATTGTTGATGCCCGCAACCCAACAGAGCTGGGGATGAGGGGTTTGGGGTGTGGGAGAGGTTCAGGGCTGGGGCAGAGGGTTGGGGTGCAGGGGTGAGGGCTGCAGGGTGGGGCCGGGAATGAGAGGTTCAGGGTGCGGGAGGGCGTCAGAACTCTTGGCTGGGAGTGCAGGGTCTGGGGATGAGGGGCTGGGGGTGAAGGAAGAGACTCTGGATTTGCGGGGGGCTCAGGGCAGGGGATTGGGGCATGGGGTTGGGACGCGGACTTACCTTGGGCGGCTCCTGGTCAGTAGTGCAGCAGGGGTGCTAAGGCGGGCTTCCTGCCTGTCCTGGGACTGCACTGCGCCCCGGAAGCGGCCAGCAGCAGGTCCGGCTCCTAGGTAGAGGCGCGCAAGTGGCTCTGCGTGGCTCTTGCCCGCAGGCACCTCTTCCCCCCCCCCCAGCTCCCATTGGCCAGGAACCAGTGCTCGGGGTGGGGGCAGTACACGGAGTCCTGTGGCCCCCGCCCCGCCTAGGAACCAGACCTGCTGCTGGCTGCTTCTGGGGCACAGCGCGGTGTCAGAACAGGTAGGGACTAGCCTACCTTAGCCGGGTAGCACAGCCGACAGGACTTTAAACGGCCTGGTCGGCGGTGCTGACCACAGCTGCCAGTGCCTTACATCCCCCGACCCAGTACTGGGTCGTGACCTGCAGTTTGAAAACCACTGGTGTAGGTCACCATGGTCTCTGTGTTGCATGCCATGGAGGAAAGTAAACACTGACCAGATGATTACGGACTGATGGCTACATGATATATTTTGCCTAAGCCCAAGACAGCAGGTTATCCTTCTGCATGAATCACCTTATAGCTAGTTGAAAATGTTGAAGCTTTTCATGGAAATGTTCCCATTTTTTTTGACTAGCTCTAAATTACACGTATTTGGAGTGATGTGCGACTGCAGGGGATAGAGGCAGCTAGAGGGAGGTGGAGACCAAGCACTTTGCATGGCCTGGTCCTTTAGAAAACCAGTGCGTTTTTTTAGCAGAAAACTGCCGTGGACGTCAAAGTTGCCTAAAGCCATGTTAAGTTAACACGCTATGAATGTGGAAGGTAGTGCGCAGCTGTAGAGAGTGATAGCCTGGCCACTAATCCAGCCATGCTATTGTCAGGGAGTAGAATCTTCAGTGTGGGGCTCTGAGCGCAAACACTCCCTGTGGGTGTCCTAAAGATCTACATGGTTGGGGTGAAGATTGAAGGCCATGCCCTCTTCATCTTCTGTGCTGCCACGGACACTCCAAGAGGATAATAAAGCATACTGTATGTTGAAAGGTGCAGATTTAATTACTGCTTAGCCCTATGACAGTTTTAGTGTGAAGAGCCATTATGGGTGGGATTGTCAGAGGTGCCTTTGACTTTCAGTTAGAAGTGTGTGCCTAAGTCACTTAGGCACTTTTGGAAATGCCAGCATATTTGGCCCATAATTAGTAACTGTACCCATTAAAAATTCCTCTGCCTTTCTGTTCTCACAAAATTCTCCCAATTAGCCCTGTGATGGCGCGGCCTTGCTGGTCAAGCTGGGGTGCCACCATCAGTCCAGTATGGGGGTAGTCCACTCTGCCACTCGGTCGTGGGCTTCCCCGTAACGTGGGTGATTTCGGCCATCTGTGGATTCTGAGCAGCAAAACAATCCAACAGTCTGTGGAATTAGCTCCCTGGTCAGGGCGAAGCAGCAAGCAGGCTGCAGCCCCTGCGTGGGGCAAAGTAAACAATTAGTCTATAGCCCGGCAGCTTCGTGGCTGGGGCAGTAAACAATCAAACAGACTAGGGAATTAGCCCCATGGGCCGGGCGAAGCAGCAAACAGGCTGCAGCCCCGGGGTGGGGCAAGGCAAGCAAACAATCAGGCTATAGGTCTCACGTCTCTCTGGGCGGGGGCGTAGTTTAGGCAGCTTGGCTTCCACGGTGGTCTCCGCAGCCGGCGGGTCGTCTGGCAGGTAGTCCCTCCCGGTCCCTGGGCTTTACCGCCAGGGGCACTGCAGGTACTTCTACAGGAGCCAGCCCCACCCCCACGACTGGCCTGCCTCCTTTTATCTGAGTTTCTCCACTTGGAGCATGAACGGCAGGGAAGAGGGGACGTGGCCTCCTGAGTCACAATGAGTGGTCCGCCCCCGGTGGCCCAGTGCAGGGCTGGTCACAAGACCCTTCAGGAAGACCTGTCATAGGCAGCTGTTAGTGATGCTTTATAGAACGTGGTCAGCTGCACTTGTTCTGTAGTAACTTGCATAGCACTCCCACGGGGCAGAACGTCTGCTTCAGAATTACTGTGCTTCACTCAGATCACTGTAACTCTAAACACGTTATTGCAGTTTAAGATGTAAACGTTAGTGGCAAAAATATTATTGCTAAATATTAAATCTCAAGACTGTGTACTTTAAAGAGATGCTTAATACACTGTTATATTCTCCACCACCATGAAATACCTATTCAGTAACTGAAGAGGCATAGAATTAGAGAAAATGAGTACCCTGAGAAATAAGACGGCTTTGAACCTACTGCCTTGACTCAGGTGAGCAGTCCCATTGACTTTAATAGGACTACTACCTTGAGTAGAAACTGCAAGTTTAGAGGCCAGCATGCATAATATAATGAACACATGTACGACTAGCACAAAAATAGCATTTTTCAGACACTAATCCCCAGAACAGCCCAATGCGGTTAGGTAGCGGTAAGTGAAACTGAGGCAGAGAGGTGAAGTGACTTGCCCAAAGTCACACAATAAGTTGATGGCAAAGCCAGGAAGAAAGTGCACAAACTGCTAAGACACAAACTGTGTTCATTCCACTAAATCATGGTACCTGCTGTTATACACTGACTGCATTCCATTCCATTTATTTACATTTGCATAAAGATTTACTGATAATAATGAGTGTCTATTATAATGTCAGGGGGTTGTTTGTTTTTTACAGGATTGAATATAAGTGCTTGCTGTTTTTCTTATGAATCTAAAGATATGTAGAGCTGTGTGCAATATGCATATTAACAAAATTTACTGTCTTTCACTAACATTTGGTCCTCTTATTCCCAGGAACAAGCTTCTATAACAATCTCTGCAGGATCATGGCAGAATCTCTGAATGCTGTAATTGTCTCAATTGAGTGAGTAATCAACAAAATCTTAAAGTATGTAGAAATATAGATCATTATGAATGAGTTAATTGCTTTTTTCTTTGTCGTGACTTGTTTAAAAGGTTTTCATTTGAAAAAAGTCTCTTTAGCAGGACTTGATATTTTGTGTCCTTCTCAATGACAGTGGATTAGAATGGTATCTGAATACTTTTCTAATTATTAGAGATAATGGCACCCTCAATTGTACCGGACATTTAAAAGTACATAGTAAAACGGGAGCGAGGGGAAGCCACTTTAACTGGAACTAAAAAGCCACAATCTTGCTAACATATTCATACGAGTAGTCCTATTAAAAACTGTGGGTTTACTCAGATGAGTCGGTAACTCATGTGCATCAGTGCTTGCAGGATTGAGATCACAATACAAACACAGACACACTTTCTATATACACACACAAACCCCCTCACCTTTTGAAGGAAGAGAGAAATACCTATCCCTCAATCTCTCCAGTCAGTGGGTGGGACTGTTGTCTCTCTCAGTGGTCACTGTGATTGTGCTTCCCAGCAGGAGGTTGAGATTTGTGAGGCAGATTTGAACTAAGGATACTTCTGGTCCTTTTAGAAACCAGCGTTTAAGTTGTATTAAAGTATGGTATAGAACTTCAAGTGGCAGCTGATTTTTACCACTGTTGCTTAACTAAAACATGCAGTTTGTGCCCTCTCCTCCACAAACAGACACTTGATACATTGAGCTAACCTCACCCGAACACTTAAAGTAAGTACATCCATTTATTCGTGTCTGAATACTGGTGACATCAGAACAGAATTTTTGGAAGTCTTCACAAGCCATCGCTAACTTCATGCTGACCTTACAGTGATCTGCTGCACACCATCCATTTCCTCACTTGTCATCCCCTGCTACAATGACCTTCCACCATTCCTTCCATAATAACTTTCTCAAGGTTATTGCCATCTCTACGCCTGATGTGAGCAAAGTACATAAGTTTGCATGTGTTGATTTCTGACATCAGAATCTGCTGCTCTCAAATAATATTTCTAACATAGGCATTAGTCTTTTTCTGTCCACACATGGAGGTTACCTGACGGTATCACAAAGAACCAAATCAACTATGTAATGATACAGCTATACTGGAGATCAAGTACACAATGAACACAGACTTTCCTGAGTGCAGACTGGGTCAGACCATCAGCTGTTAGCCTGAAACAAAATTAAAACTTAAACATAAGACAGTCAACATTTGGACTTATCCGAAATCAACGACCATTATATAACTTCAGTCCAGAATGGGTTTGAGTCATTGGCACAGGTGAAGGAGAACAATAGAACAATCCCAACAAACGGAGGTAAAATGAAAACTGTTATGCTCAAAACCACCAAAGCACACATTCTGAAATGTCACTGTCGGACTGCTCCATGGGGTAGGTGCTTGAGCTAGTGGAAAAAATGCAGAGTGAAAGAGAATAGCTTGGGATAGAAGAATGTAGGAGAGAATATAAGACACTGAGCAGACAGATTGAAAGGCAGACTAGATCAGTCAAGGGTAAATATCTAAGGGCAAAATGTATGTAACTTGAGAATTATAAAGAGTAATAGCACAAAAGGTATGTTCACAGTGGTCAGGTTTCTTACCAACAGTTTTTTCTGTGATCAATAAAATATCATGATGGCAGAGCCCTCACTGAGGGTGATGGTATTAAACACAAGTGTAGAGATTACTGTGCCAGTATGTGTGCCTCACCTGATAACTGCCCCACACTTTGCACGAGTACAAATCACTACACAAGCTGGAAGGCAGTGGCGAATTCAGGCCTTCTCTTTACTTTATGGAGTCTCCTCAGTTAGTTTAACAACCCTCTAAGTTGCTAAGTACATTAATGGGCCACTGTAATAAACCAGAAGAGGGAAATTTGAGTGGTTGCATTAAGCACTTTTCTTTTGTAAATGAAAATATTAAAGTTGACAGAAGAGGGGGGCCAGTGACTGAATTAATGAGATTATTTGCCAATTTTCGTGATCAAATTACAGCCTCATTATGCAGAATTGATTTTACTGGTATAATATTCATTCCAATATAATTTAAGTGTAGTTGTTTCCAGCTCCTTTTAATTGTCTCCTCTAATAAACACAAAAATAAATGAGCAAGATGTTAGCCATTGCAGACAAGTGGCTATCACAATATTGAAATGTCCCTTATTATTCCTTTTCTTGTTTATGATGCTGTAATTCTGCCTGTTTTGGCAAGCTGTTTGTCTTCTCTACCCAACCATTATCTCTGTCAATCAAGCCTTTTGTACTCAGTGCAGTCTAATTTGATTTCTCATTAGTTTAATTGCACATTTTCTCACTTGAATGTTGCATACCCAATCTGTTATCCAGTTGCACAGGGGATTCCCAAAGGCCTATCATATCTTACTTTATCTGATGTAATACACAGATTGCTTTCTAAAGCCTAAATAGTTTTAAGAATTTGAAAAACTTCTTATTAATCTCAATATTATGCCTGAAATTTATTTTGCGCATATAATTTCTGTTGGATGCAAAACAGTCAGTCAGTAGAATATAGGAGTATGCTGTAGTATGGCACATGTTGGTTTTATGCAAAGGCATGTGCTTCACGATGAATCAATTCTTATACTGGATACAGGAGATAGCATTTAAGAGTGTTAGTCAATCCACCACATTATATTCAATAAACCCCACAAGGCAACATTAGTGAGATCAAATCCGTGAGCAGATACAACAGTTGCATCCTAAGCAGGCTGAAAGTTAAGGCCGTGTCTAGACTAGAATTTAAAAGGGTGTTGTTAGCTAGTGTAGACAAGACACACTGCCTCTAACGTATGCTAAGCTGGTAGAGTTGAGGCCTTCATTTTGGTTAGCACATGTTAGCTAACATTCTAACAACACACCTTTACATACTAAATTATACAAGGTTTAAGAGAATAAGAACTGCAAAAACAGCCTACTGAGGTAGTGTGGCCTAGTGGATAGAGCAGCAGACTGGAACTCAGGAGACCTGGATTCTATGTCTGGCTGTGCCACTAGCCTGCTGGGTGACCATAGGTAAGTTATCTCACCTATTTGTGCCTCAGTTTCCCTATCTGTAAGATGGGGATAATGGTACTGATCTTTGTAAAGCACTTTGAGATCCACTGATGAAAAGCACTATATAAGAGCTAGTTATTATTATTATTAGACACAAGGGCACGTGTTGCTGTTGCCAGGCTGGCATGATAAAGAAGGAAGCAAGTTTTGAAGGTGCTTTTTAATCAGCTGCCCATCTGATAGTAGGGGGACTTTCCATGGAAAAAGCATGGTCAAAAGACTCAGCCTGATTTGCAAGCCTCAAATTAATCCCACAACAGAGAAAGGGTCATCACAACCCCACGTCTACCCATCAGCCAGACTCCTGGTACCCCAGTGTTGAGGATGGTGTAGCTTCCAAGCAGCATCCTGCTTGCAGTATCAGCCGAAGACTACTCCAGGAACAAAACCAAGTTTGCAGGGCCTGTGAGATTTTTAAATACAATACTTCTGTTAGTCTTAAAGGTGCCACAGGACCCTCTGTTGCTAAATACAATAGATCACTTTGGGGAGAGAGAACAAAAGGCTGACTGATTAAGAGTAACTTTCTGAGGGTGTTTTCTGTAAAAGCCACAACTTTAGGAAACAATGTCCAAGGCTATCCTGTTAGCTTCCTGAGTGGAGGAGTTGACAGTTTTTTTCTGCGGGTCTAAAATGTCAGGAAACATTACATTTCCAACCGGTGCAGTTAGACACATTTATATTACAACCCCACCTACTGGCACCAGTACCACCACAAGTTGCACATAATACCACCATTCCGATTTGGTTCACAAGTTGGGAGACAACAAATGCTGACTTCTGCCTCGGCTGCAAACTGATCAGAAAAGACTGCTCGGAATGGCCAGTTGCTCACAACAATCCTAACAGGGACAATAAAAGAAACTAGACTCTTCTCCTGCTGTGAACACTGGAGAAAAGAGTAGCTTTTCTATTGCCGCTGATGGCAAGGGAAGTTGTGGAATTCCCATCATTGGAGGTTTTTAAGAACAGGTTGGACAAACACCTGTCAGGGATGGTATACTTAATCTGTCTCAGTGCAGAGGGATGGACTTGATGACATCTCAACGCCCCTGCCAGCCCTGCATCTCTATTATTCTAATAAATTAAGCTGAACATTTCAGGTATATGGCGAACAGTTTTTTCCTGTCCTGAGAAAGCTTTCAAGATACTGAAAAACTTTTAACTTTTCATCCTGATTCATCAAAAAACCCCTCCCCCAATTTCAGTTTGGGTCAATGGTATTTACACAGCTCTAGAGAAACCCTGAAACCCCCAAGGGTTTAAGTAATGACTGAAGAATCATTCATCTCCCACTGTTTTTTGAAGACCAAGGAGGGCTAGCAGATACAACATTGCACTGGGATTCAGGAGAGCTGCATTCTATTCTCGGCTCAGCCATTGGCCTGCTGGATGTTCTTGGGCCAGTCATTTCACTCGTGCCTCAGTTTCCCCCACTGTAAAGACTTCCTTTGTAAAGCACTTTGAGATTTTTTGATGAAAAACACTAGATATGAGCTAGGTATTATTATTATTCCTGGCCCACATTCATTTCATGTTGCATATGCTGTAGCTGAGTTAAATGTTTCCACTAACTATAATTACAAATGCCAGGGACAGGGAACTCCATAACTTTGATTTTGTATCCTTATTCTATTGGGAACACCTGGCTTACCCTTACCCATGTGGGCTAAGCAGGGGTATTCAGCATCCACACCAAGCAGATATTACCACCTGCTTTTTATGGATGTAGTGATAAAAACATTAATGAATGAATCCTCACATTTTGAGATCCTCTATTGGGAGATAACATAAAAGTTCCACTTAACAATTTCCTAATTTATTCATATTCAGTGGGTTAGCATCACTCTTTCAGAATTAGAGTTGTAATAACAACATGTAGGTAGTTAAATACTGTTTAAGTGTTAAATGTTTCATATTTCAACCATAATATTTAAACTAAGTTATTTCTGCATTTTACTATCCACCTGATAGCACATAATAGTCCTGCTAGAAAGGTACATTTTCTGTGTATAATGATTATCCTATGTAAGCCTCTTTCTTCTTTTGTAGGTACAGGCTGGTACCAGAGGTTCATTTCCCTGAGCAATTCCACGATACTTTACGTGCAACGAAGTATTTTCTGCGGTCTGACATCCTAGCTAAATACTCAGTTGACCCAGGTCGAATTGCAATTTCTGGTGATAGCGCAGGAGGAAATTTGGCTGCTGCTGTGTGCCAGCAGGTAACATCCACTGCCTGTATCTATCACAATAACAATCCATATTCCAGCAGTGCACATGTGTAGACAGGTTATTTGTGCTGCATCATCGCAAAGTGACAGACAAGTTTAGAGATAGAATGGTAGTGGTTCACTGTGAAAGCCAGCTGCTAGATATTTTACATAAGTTAAGACCTGTCAGTTATTTCTGAATCAAGCAGCGCTAGAATGTCTTACTGCTTTTATAAGTTGTTATGGGCCAGATTTTAAAAGTGCAATTTAGGTACCAACCTTTACCCACTGTGCTAGTGAATCCTTTATTTGCCTGCGTAAGTGGCTAAGTGGGCATCTAAATGCATAATTCATAAATTCAGTTCCCTATTTTGTGAATAAGCAATTTTTGCAACTGCCCGTCTTTGAAAATGACCTTATTTCTTTTAATACAAATGAAGGGGAAATAATTTTTTTTAATGAAATGGCATTTTTTCCTCACAGGAAGACAATTTAACAGAAGAGTTAGAATTCAATTGTAGGGAAAATCTATTTTCCCTGCTGTTCATATCATATGTATTTCTAATCTAAATTAGTCTGAATTTGATCTGGTTGGAATTTTTAAGGCAGCCTTAATAAGGGGTAATTACCATTAATCAATCAATAAGGGGCAATTACCAAAGCAAGTCAGTTCTTTAGGACTAGTACCCAGGAGAGCATCCCTTTTTTGGAAATGGCATGTCTTACACCATGTCTACACTACCACTTATGCTGGCAAAACTTATGTTGCTCGGGGGCATGAAAAACACATACCCCTGAGCGATATAAGTTTTGCCGGCATAAGTGGTAGTGTGCACAGCGCTATGTCGGCGGGAGAGCTTCTCCTGCCAGCATAGCTACCACCGCTCGTTGAGGTGGTTTTATTATGTCAACGGAAGAGCTCTCTCCCATCTGCATAGAGCTGCATCAGTAAAACTGTGCCGCTGTAAGCTTGCTAGTGTAGACATGGCCTTATTCTCACTTACACTGGTGTGAATCAGCTATGACTCCACTGAAATCACTGGTGTAAAAGCAGTGCAGGTGAGAACAGAATCAGATCTAGACTGTTAATATTCCAGACTAAGAGCAAAATTTTCTGCAGCTGAGTTACACCAGCAGAGCATTTGTCCATAAAACACCAAATGGTGGTTTCTCTCCTCTTGGGGGAATGAATTGTGGAACCAGTGATGTAGGATCAGACACAGCATAAGCAATGACCGCTTTTTTACAGTCTGGATTCTGTCCTGTGTTTTTCCTACAGCTTAGTCTAGATGACAGTGTGACCAACAAACTGAAGCTGCAGGCTTTAATCTATCCAGTCCTTCAGGCATTGGACTTTAACACTCCTTCATACCAGCAGAACACTGACATGCCTGTTCTTCCTCGCTTCGTCATGGTGAAGTTTTGGATAGACTATTTCAATGGTAACTATGACTTTGCCTCCTCAATGCTGATCAACAACCACACTTCCCTGGACGTAAGCCAGGCTGTTTATTTCAGGGGACGTCTGAACTGGACTTCTCTCCTGCCTTCGACGTTCAAAAAGAATTACAAACCTGTGATACAACCCACAGGGAAGGCCGAAATCATCCAGGAAATACCTGCACTACTTGACATACGCGCAGCTCCATTGCTTGCAGAAAAAGAAATTTTCCAGCTTCAGCCAAAGACCTACATCCTGACTTGCGAGAATGATGTCCTGAGAGATGATGGAATAATGTATGCCAAACGGTTGGAGAGCACAGGTGTGGAGGTCACACTTGATCACTTTGATGACTGCTTTCATGGCTGCATGATCTTTACTATTTGGCCTACCAATTTCTCTTCAGGACATCGGACCAGGGACAGCTACATAAAGTGGCTTGCTGAAAACCTGTGAAGAAAGTGAGTCCTCTCTAGAAGGCACAGAACAGTCAATCTAAAGCTCACTGCTTCAAAAACAAAAAAGTTGTGCACTTTTAGGCTATCTAATTTCATTTGTTCAAGATTATGTCATAGAGCTTCTGTTGCAAGAAGTAGCATGTCACTAACTACTTGGTTAATAGCTGATTAGCCTTGTCCAGCATAGCAATTTACTAAATACTTATTAAACACTGTTGTATGCAGTGTAGTTGTAGCCATGTCGGTCCCAGGATATTAGACACACAAGGTGGGTAAGGTAATGTCTTTCATTGGACCAACTTCTGTTGGTGAGGGAGACAAGCTATTGAGCCACACAGAGCTCTTCTTCAGCTCTGGTGGGAAAGGTACTCCCAGCATCACAGCAAAATGCAAGGTGGAACAGATTGTTTTTCATAAATAGTTAGCACATGTGCTAAGAGACCATTTAAGGTAGAGTGGCCCATTAACACCTCTGCAGTCATAGGACAAAAAGGGGGGGTTAGTGGGTTACAGATTGTTGTAATAAGCCATAAATCCAGTGTCTCTGTTCAGTCCATGATTTTTAGTGTCTAGCTGAGTAATGAATTTAATTTTTTGACGCTCAGAGTACCTTTCCCAGACCTGAAGAGCAGCTCTATGTGATTCAAAAACTTGACTCTCTCACCAGCAGACGTTGGTCCAATAAAAGATATTATCTCATCCACCTTGTCGCGCCATTAAAAACTAATCAGTTGTAGATTCAGATGTGACATCGATTGCAACCATGGTGAATGAACACTGAGCAGTTCTCAACAAGAAAATCAGTGTTCCTCAAACTTATTCTTATTGGTCACATTTTTCAAGTTTGGGTGCATAACATTAGGTACCAACGCCACAATTTTTAGTTAACAGTTTTTTGGTTTTAGGCACTTAAATAAGGGTAACCTGATTTTCAGAGGTGCTGAGCATTTAAAAATCCCACTGAAGTCAAGGGAAGCTGTAGTGCTCACCAACTTTGAAAATCAGGCCACTTATTTAGGTGCTTAAATATGGATTTAGGTGCTGGCCTTTAGGCACACAGGTTTATAGGTTTTTTTAAAAAACAGTTCCAACTTCAAGGCATTTTAAAGCACGCTAAGCAAGCCTTTTACCCCAACAATGTAACAACTTTGGAATCTGGTTCTTTTTTGAAACAAGCACAGTGCTGAAAAAAATATTGTAAAAAAGAATGAAGCATCTGTTGATTTTAACGGACATTGATCCTACACAGAGACAAAGCAGTCTGCATGCTTATATGTAGGACCAATGGAAACTCCACCAAATGCAGATTCCATATGTGAATTTACATCTTTAAATTTGATTACATTTTTGGCCAAAGGTTGTGACTATGCCTGCCTTTAAAATTTCAGCTTTATGACCACTTTAGAGAAAATATGAAAATACTAACAAATAAAAAAGCCCTCTGTGTGGTTTGCACTGATGTTTGTATTTAACGTTAACAATTGTTCTTCACTGAGGGCATGCCTACACTTGCAGGTGTAGAGCGCTTTGAGTTAAACCAGCCTTCGTAGAGTACAGTAGGGAAAGCGCTGCAGTCTGTCCACACTGACAGCTGCAAGCGCACTGTCGTGGCCACATTTGCGGCACTTGCAGCGGCATTGGGAATGTTGCATTATGGGCAACTATTCCAGCATGCAAGTGACTGCAACGTGCTTTTCAAATGGGAGAGGTGGGGTAGAGTGTGACAGGGAGTGTGTTGTGTGTATGTGGGGGGAGAGAGAGTGGGGTTTTGGGGGGCCGAGAGCATGTCAGCATGCTGTCTTGTAAGTTCAGACAGCAGCAGACCTCCTCCTCCCCCCGCCTCTCTCGCTCTCACACAGCATTCCACAGTAACGGCTTGCATGCGGGCTGTCAGAAACGGAGTTTTGAAAGGGCATTTCCGCATTCCTACAGTGATTCAAAACAGTGACAAGAGTGGCCACTTGACTTAAGGGGATTATGGGACATTTCCGGAGGCCAATCAGAGCACAGTAACGCAACACCTTGTTCATATTGACGCCCGGGCGTTGTAGCCAAGGCACAGCAAACATTATTCCTCTCGCCGAGGTGCAGTACCAGCAGCGCTGTAGCCGCGGAGTCAGAGCGCTCTACGTGCCTTGCCAGTGTGGACGGGGAGTGAGCTAGGGCGCCCGGGGCTTCTTTATTGCGCTGTAACTCGCAAGTGTAGCCAAGCCCTGAGTCTCTTCTGTGCTTGTAACTTCCATTCATTGTCTTCCTTGCTTTTTGGAGGAAGTTTCCCCGTGTAGCAAGTAAAATCACTAGAGATGAGCTTGACCCTAAAGTCCAGATTCAGATGGAACTAGACAGCTGGATCTTCTCTCTCTCTCTCATGGATGGAACAAAATCCTAGATATGAATAGCCTATGCTACTGGGGAATCAAGCTCTGCAACTTGAGCTCCTCTCTAAAATAGCCAGACAACCACAACTGAAGTTTTAAGACAAGGACATGGAAACTACTTACAACAGTGTGTATTTTGCATAATGTTTGTTGTTTTTGTTGTTGTTGTTGTTGTTATTGAATGTAAGCTGTGACAAACTGACAAAAGCCAGGAACTTCTAAGCTAAGACAGAAAGAGTGATGGTCTTGCAATCTAAGTCTAGTGCTTTAACTTGGGATAGCTGATTTCAGTTCTGAGCTCTGCCACTCTGTGTGCGACTTTGAGCAACTTGCTTCATCTTTGTGCCGCAGTTCTTTCTTCTGTAAGAGAGGGAGTCATATTTCTGTATTTCACAAGGGTGTTGAAGATAAATTCGTAAACGTTAATGAGGCCCTGTGATACTCCAAGGGACTCTGTTAAACTTTCCCATTCTTCAGGCTCTGTATTGGATTGTTCTGTACTATGCCAGCTTGGGCCATTGCAATGCATGCCCTCTGATGAAGACAACTTATTTCTTTGGCTCGGCTTTCCAGTTTACAGTACTCTGCAAATTTACAGCACTAAACTAAGCACCTTCCTGGCTTTTGTCAATTTATTAGGGACCATTTTAACATAGAGCCTTGTTTGTACTTGATTTCTATGGGAAGGTTCTAGAAAGTCCTAAAACACATGTACTGGATGGACCAGATTGACTTCCACATTTTTAAAATGGATATTTAGTGGTCCATTTTCATTGGTATGTGCACATATGTACTGGGAGCTAATGGCAGAATGACCTTGTTGTCTCATATGAGTTCATAGCAAGAAACAGCAGGATGTCGATATAATTGTGTGTATTAAGAAAGGTTAACAAGAGAGGGCCCCAATCCATGCTGAACCACGAGAGCTTGAAACTAATCTCTGGCTTAGGTTCACACAGAGGGCACAACCCAAGCCAATTCTAATAACTGAAGCATATTAAATTCTTGGCACAGAAGATGGTAGCAAGTAGATAACTGGATTGAATTTATTCACTGTCATCGCCATCTTGATGTGAAATCCACAATGGCTGCATTATATGAAGGTGAAGCAACAGCAGCAACTTGTTATATCAAAGTATCTGAACAAGTTTTACCCTGCAGCTAAGTAACAAGTATATTGTACTTAGCTGTAAAGCTGCGTAATATGCCCTCTAACGGGTTACAAGAAATCAGGGTTCCAGCTCTGAAAATACTTATTGAGTATAGCAGCACAAGACACTTTGCAGAAATTCCACATCAGCCCGAAGTAAGCCATAGGCTTGTTCTCCTCTGTATTTCTACTTCTCGCCTCCTTGCTCTAGTTTTTCCCATGATCGAAGTTTACAGGTTATATTCTCTTCTGAGTTAAACTGGAGTAACTGCACTGACACCAGTCTAACTCAGCTGAGAGTACAACTTGGCCCAATATGTACTGTGAGGCAAATCTGATTCTTGCCAGGAAGAGATTAAGGTAAATCCGTGTTACAATACATTGATTTACTCCAGTGACTCAACATTTTTTGAAGAGCCGCATTTGGACAGGCCTAAATCCTGGGAGGTACTGAGCTCCTTCAACCCTTATTCATTTCAATGGGAGCTGGGGCTTTTAGCACATTGTTACCTTGTACAGATATTGGACTTACTCCTATATATTTCAAATGTTTATATTTATCTAAAAACATTTCAACTTCTTTTAGAAGTCATACTAAGTAACCTACTGAATTTTTGGTAAAATAGACCAATACTATTAACTATTTTTTGAAGGTAGCTTTTTTCCGCTACACAAATTAGGTCTCCTCATCCATAGTGAGAGCAGAATGTTTCTGGTGACCATGAAAGCACCAATTTTGGACTTAACTGTTCACTGAGAAACGAAAGAGAAGTTCACCTAATAGAACCATTAGTAGTTAGGTCCTGTTTTCACTAACCAGGCAATGGCGACTCGTGGGAGAGGCACAAAAGGTCAAGTGATCCTCCAGTAGGATCAGGTGCCCCCAGCAGCCGGCCAGGGGCGGAGAGAGGAAGGGGCAGTGTCAGAGCCGGAAGGGAAGAGGTGGGGCCAGAGCCTCTCCTCTTCCAGGGACTCTGGCCAGTGCAGCGCCTAACTGGAAGAGTGCCTGGCTGCGACAGCAGCAGGCTGCCCCCGCCCAGGCTCAGTTTCTGGGGAGAGTGGCCAAGCAAGCCAGAGCTGCCTCCCAGCATGCTCAGAGTCAGGTCCTGTCCCCAGGAACTGAGCCTGGGGAGAGTGGGCAGCGACTAGTGATTTTGGGTGTCCAAGTACAAACATGTTAAAGGGCCCTGATTTCCAGAGCCACTTCCTGAATCATAGATTATTAGGGTTGGAAGGGACCTCAGGAGGTCATCTAGGCCAACCCCCTGCTCAAAGGACCAATCCCCAAATGGCCCCCTCAAGGATTGAGCTCACAACCATGAGTTTAGCAGGCCAATGCTCAAACCACTGAGCTATCCCTCCCTCCTAGTGTCCTTAGGTGTTTCAACTTGAGCACTCAAAAATCACTGGTTGCTTAAAAGTCCCGAACTTAGTTTTGCTGCCTGCTTAGACCATTTCCCTAACAAGGGCAGAAGGGGCCACTGTGGCTTTTAAATTATTAGGGTTTTTCCTTTAATTTCCCAAATATTGTTCTAGACTTTGTTTTCAAAGTTAGTGTTTGGACATTTTTTGTATCCCCACGCATCTTTTACTAAAAAAAGTCACCAAGATTGTCTGACTTGCATCGCTAAAAAAAAAAAAAAAAAAGCTAATGACAAAATAGTGGGTTAACTTGGTTAAAATCCTTTAAGCTGCTAAATTCCGCAAGTAACAAAATGTAGTTAAAGCCCAGTTGGGTTTGCATTCTTGTATTTGTGAAGATGTTCAAGAACCAAAAGAACAACATACTTGGTGTGAGAGCATGTAATATCTTATGCATGACCAGTTTCTGCTTCTTTCCCACTGCAGGGGAAAAGAAGTCATAAGATTTAATTTGCAGGCGTGCTGCAAGTGTGATACACAAACAATCAATAAATAGATCAAAATGTATTTGTTGTGCATCTTTTTTCATGACCATATTGTGTATGCAAAAACCATTCCTAGTGACAAGAGGACAATACAATGTGACCCAGAGCCTTAAGGTACTGTATTTAGAAGGTGCCTAAGTCTTCTAGACACCACTCTTTCAAAAAACACTTCACAGCTGCCACCTAGCCCCGTAAACACCTAAGTCCCCTAGGCACATAAGTTTTTGCTGGTCAGTATTCACAAAACTTTTTAAGCGCTGATACTGTCCTACAACTACCAAGCTACTCAGAGGCATACCTCAAGCTGAAGCCCTGGGGGCCACTGATGCAGGATTCTCAAACTAGGCAGGGGAATACCTGTCTCCCCAGCAAGGCCAGATCTTGTAGGCATGCTCTGAGTATCCTTAACACCTGTTACCCATCACTCCCTGCAGCTGAAGGGCTGAATGTGGGAAGGAGGACAGCACAGTACCTGCACAGGAGACAGCTAAGTGCGTGGGGAAATGAAGAGTAAGCATGAGAGAGGTATCAGCCATGGGCTACCTAAGCACCTAAACCAGGTCAACAGCTTAATTCCAGAATAGAGTTTCATATCTGAGGATCCTGAGTGGAGGGAGGACAAGAGATGGGTGCCATCAGCCAGGTGCATCAGGAGAGCGGCTTAGGCTCCTCTCTTCTCCCCACTCCCTCCCCAGCATTTCACTGCTAGCTATTTTACACAGCTCCCAGCTCAGCTTTTTCTTAGGCATCTAATTCTCCCTGTGCATGGGGAGCCTGGGTGCCACACTCAAGACTGAGGATTCACTAAATGCAGGCAGGCCTTTCGTCTGGTTTTAAACCACAGTCCAGTTTTTAAATGGTTTGTCCCCAGTCCAGTACCGAGACAAAACTGGATGTGGTTTCTGACCGGTATCACAGGTGCAGGGACGCTATTTTGAAGAGCACACTGCTCCACCCCAGTTGGCATGCCCTCATAGGAATGTCTGGTATTCTGGGTATACATGAGTGGCCACCCTAACTAGGCAATAGGCAACCTAAGGGTTAGGTGTTGCAATGCTCAGCCTTTCAACGCCTAAAATAACTTTGAGGATTGGTCTGTGTGTTTAGGGAGTTTTCCCTCACCCGTGCCCTAAGGGTGAAAAAAATGTTGTTTTTCAGAGGTGTGACATGCTACTTTGAATTTGTGTCGTGTTTTCACTTAGAAGAAGTCAATAGAATGAGACTGTTTCGGAGGCCACAAGGTTGCTTCAGAAATGCTGAGTCACAGCCAGAATATTGTTTTCAAAGCAGGAAACCTTGATCCTGTGAAAATGTTCTGCTACAATGACCTTGTCTTCCTTGATTTCTGTTCTATCAAATGATAAATGTCAATTTCATCTGTTCTGGTTGAGCAATAGTTGACCCCTGCACCATTGTTGTCATGCTGCATTCTGAAGATAGACACCAGACCTGCTGCGTTCTTCACTCAAAGAGATTTTTTCACTAACGTACAGGGATTTTCTTTATGGCAAGTATTTTATATATATATAATTATTATTATTTACTAAGCTGGCTTCTAGATGGTTGAACTTTTAGATCCTTCTCCATCCACATTCTTTCTACCTTCCACTTCTTTTTTTATTCCTGAATTCCTGTCCTCTCTTTCCCTTTTTACTCTGATTTTTTTTTTTAATGGTATTGATGGCATTACTTTGAAAGTGTCCTGCTGTGCTATTTTGTCACTTTTTCCAGCTGGGGCCTCCCATCACAGAACTCCATTCTTGTGGGGCTTATAAAGAAGAAAGGGTGCAGAGAGAAGACTTAAAATAAAAATAAATCCACAAGTTTTTAAAGCAGCAGGAGCCAAATATGGCTTGAAGAGTCTGACTTAGGCTATGTCTACATTGTCCCCGGGATCTACGGAACACTGATCCAAATTCTGTGGATCTTTGGCCATGTGGGTAAGAGGACTTGCCTTTATGCTCTTCGCTGGCCCACCACTATTACTGCCATAGCTGATGCATTTCAGCACTTCCACTTGCTCCGAGCCCCTGGCTGGGCCCTGGGGCTCTCACTGAGCAAGGAGAGTGAACTGCGTAATGACTGTGAACAGGGGCGGCTCTATGGTTTTTGCCACCCCAAGCACGGCAGTCAGGCGGCCTTCGGCGGCATGCCTGCAGGCAATCCGCTGGAGACGCGGATTCGGCAGCGTTTCTGCGGGTGATCTGCCGGTCCCGCGTCTTCGGTGTACCCGCCGCCGAAGCCACGGGACCAGCAGATCACCCGCAGAAACGACACCGAAGGCTGCCTGACTGCCGCCCTCACAGCGACCTACATGCCGCCCCCCGCGGCTTGCCGCCCCACGCACGTGCTTGCTGCGCTGGTGCCTGGAGCTGCCCCTGACTGTGAACAGCCATTATCAGCCCTTAAAAGCACCCTCAATATTTGAGCCATCTTGGAGGGGGAACATGTCTCAGCAGCTCCAAATTCTCCACGCTGGCTACTCCCATTATTTCTGGGCTGCCATGTGAAACTTTTGTGGAGGGAACAGTGACAACTATGGTTGCAATTCATCCCTCCATCAGTGCAGAGCCCAAATCAGGGACTAATGGAGGAAGTAGAGGGCTGATTGAACCAGCTCCTGTATGTTGGAATTGTCACGGATCCTTCAGGCCCTTATGGACCTTATTTATATTGTGGTAGCACCTAGAGGCCCAGTCAGGGCCCTATTGGGTTAGGTGCTATACTAAACAAAAAGATGGTCCTTGCCCCAAAGAGCTTGTAGTTGAAGTGTAAGACAAGCTACAACAGGTGGATCCAGACAGGAGGAAGACAGGCTGAAAGCAGGACATATGCACAGCATGATAAGAGTGGTCACAGCTGCCATTCAGCACCTGAGGAACGCCCATGGCAGCAGACTGTTGTAGCCCTATGTTCCCCTGCCAGGAAACACCCTCATGGTAGAGACTCTTATGGAGAGAGTGCAGAGCCAGCTCTGCGCTCTGCAGGGAAAGCCAAATACATCTACAATCCCAGCTGTAACAGCATGTGTCCAGAGGAAATAACTCTGCAAACTGAGCTTTGCCTATAAAACATCATGATACCCCCCCAAACTGTCACACAACTCTCTGGCACAAATATCTGATGGTTTAAAATCTCATATTTTCTCTGGCACAAGTCCCGTTGCATTTGTTTTGTTTCATTAATATTGTTTAAATAGTAATGGCAGTAGCATCATTAACATCTTTTAGTCACAAGTTTCATGACAAATGCAAATTTAATCATTCCCTCAGAGCATCTTAAAATGTTTTCCAACATTCTGCTTTAGATAAACTAGTCTAAAAAAAATCCCCACCATATCTCCTTCCGAGCTACTTTATTCTGCAGAAGTTGACCTCCTTGTGTAGCTCATTTTGAAATTGTATCTAACGAGGGACATTTTAAAAAATCCACATCATAAAGACCAATTCTTTCAGCAAGCAGCAAGTCTAGAATGACCCAACTACAATGCTTCCATTGTGTCGAGACATTTGAAGGTATCATGACTTCTGCATGATACTTAGTGCAGTTTAGTTGTGGGATTCAGAGTTTATTGGAGAGGGGGGGAAAATTTGACTCTTAAATCTGTAGTTCTGTTGCAATTGGTGATCCCAGGCTTTTATTTAAAAAAAAAAAAAGTTCAATGAATTGCCAGCAGAGGGCACACTGGAAAGCAAGTGATGAATTAAAGCTCCCGATTGGGTGTTTTTGCCTTGAATGAAGAAAAGATGTTTTTAAAAAGAAAATAGTACAAAAATGAAAGTGTGCTTACAGGAACTGAATTATTTATATGCAGATCAGTTCAAAGTAGGTCTGCTTCCTGACTCACAAATGCTTCAATGGAATCCATGCTAATCCAGTGTCTTTGTGCTGTGAGAGACTCACAGCCCTCTCCTCTCCCAATCACAGCTGGACACACCTGCTGTGTTTTGCATACCGCAAGATTCTTTTTCAAGGAGAGCTAGTTGTGGTCGGTTTGGATTCTGACCTTTCCGACCAATTGGCGGGGGAGGTGCATGTGTTTGAGTCTCACTTTTGCTTGCTGCAGGCATCCTTGCATGATTCCCTTTCTTTATTGCACAGGGGGCGTATTTCCCAGGACCAAAACAGGAATGAGCAAATTTAGGGCTAGATCCTCCAAATGAATAACAATACCTAGCTCTTAGATAGCACTTTTCATCAGTGGATCGGAGGTCAGGAATATTACCCCTATTTTACAGATGGGGAAACTAAGGCACAGAAAAGGGAAGTGACTTGCCCAAGGTCACCCAGAAGCAGAGCCAGGACTAGAACCCAAACTGTCTCAATCCTTGTCCAGTGCTCTAGCCAGTAAACAGGTGGGCTGTGTAGGGCCAGAGGTGTATCTAGATGGTTCCATTTGCAGAATCTAGCTTTAATGGTCCGCTGTGTCTGTCTCTAACAATGATGCCTAAGTGGGTGGAGTGCACAATAGCAATCCCCGTGCTCTAGGAAATGCTTCTTCCTAGTGTTTCCAAATCATCCCAGATGAGTGGCAGTGGGAGAGGCATGGCCATTGACCCACCCATACAGTGCACCAACCAACCAGATAGCACCATCCAAAGGGATGTGGTACCCTATCCATACTCCGCTGGTTGCTGGGAGGAGATACGTCTACACAGTAAAACAGTAAACGAACAATAACCGCAGCACGAGTCTCAGAGCCTGGGTCTAAAGACCTGGTCTCCGCTATGGTGCTAAAAATAGCCATGTAGCGGGTCCAGCTCAGGCTGGCGCTTGGGCTCTGAAGCCAGGAAGGGGATGGGTTTCACAGCCCATGCTGGAATGTTTACACAGCTATTTCTAGCACTGTAGCATGAGCCTGAGTCTGCAGGCCCAATCTCTGAGACTTGCTGCCACGGGTTTGTTCTTGCTGTGCGGGCATATCCATTGTGGCTGCTGAGACAGAATTCCCCCTAGAGCTCCCTCTGGGGGAATGCAGCTCCCTAAAAGGGCCAGTCTGTAAATTACAATGAATGAGAATGATGATATCTACCCTCCTTTGTGAAACGCTTTGAGGCCAATGGATGGAACGTGGTAAATAAGAGCCCAGTGTTATTATTCTTTACTTTTTACTGGCCCAATAGTCAAGGTTTCTCACTACAGAGAAGGGGCTAAAGGCCACTGTGTTTTTACCACCCGTGTCATGGAGACTTGCTCTGAGCTGCATTTAGAAGACACTGTGCTGTCTATACTAGCACTGCCATCGTTGATATTGCCGAGAGAGCTGCAATGGGTATAGTGAGATACGGGGACATCTTAAGAAAAACCGCAAAGTAAAGACAGCCTAGGGGTACCATGTATCATGATGGTTTAAAAATATCCCTGTCCATAATAGTACCACTATGCTGGAGAAAGGTCATCAGGCACAGAATCATGGCCAACAATCATGAGCCTGGTTGCAACATGTTTCAAGCCAAAGTAGGAACAGGACCAATGCTACAGCCATGCCCAGCCTTTGGCCCTGGTCTACACTAAACTATGTTTACATTATATAATCCATCTTATAACATCTTGTTTTGTGCACATAAGGAGGGGAAAAAACTCCATGGCAGGGGTATAAATGTGTTTTCCTAGTGTTTTTTATACACACACAGGAAAACACATTTGTACTGCCATGGAGTTTTTTCCCCTGCTTATGAGAATAACACGTATTATAAGATAATAATTTGGTCTGTATAGTAGGCAGGAGGGACCTAGAATTGGTTGCAAGAGCAAGAGTCTAATTTGGCAGCTCAGTCGTTTGTACTATATATTTGGCCTGCAAGACAGTCCTTCGTACAACGTGATGCTGTATTTTTAGAGTTAAATCAGACAGTAGCTAAGAATGAATACTGGGGTATTTAAAATATTTGTTGACTGCAAGCCAAAGTGACATTGCCTCCTTATGCATCTGCTGTCCGGAATGATTATGCTCTTTACACAGAGAAGAGACTAATTAAGGAGTAAATTAAGCAGAAATAATAACCAGACTTCTGCTGCAGCCAGTCAAAATCAGTCAGTTCATCACTGCAGAAAGCCATTGGAGCCTTCTGAAGAAATCTGCATGGATTTGATGGCTTCATTATATGCTTCTTCCTACCTCCCACTGCACTCTTATGTCTCATCTATGTTCTAGAGATACCGTGTTGCAGGATCTGATTACCTCATGGTACCAACATGTTTAAAATATGGTTTGGTCATCTTGTGTGGACAGGAGCAAGTCATGCTCCTGGATCATGCTGAAGTCTTGAAGGCTTCCACATGCGCTTGCATACTTTCCTGATCTCCTTTCAGGAAGAATGACAAGTAGATCTACATAATGGCACAACACACCCGAGACCACACTATACCCATGTTGGGTCGCCTAGCTCAGCTTCTCTAGTCACAGAAGCAGGGCAAGATTGTTCCACAGATTTCTGTGGATTTATCCCCAATATACCTGGAGTAGGCAAGATCAAAGACAGGACCCACAATATGAAAGTGACCAGTTTAGTTATACTGTCGAAGGGAAGGAGGTGAAATGCAAAAAGCAGGAAACCAATAGCCTATGTGGGGAAGAATACATTAAAAAAATTAAGTTACTAGTTATCTAACGTTAACAACAATAACCACAAAAGGAATAAAATTTATATGGAGCCAAGTCTTACTGTTATAGTAGTACAGATCTGGAGTAACTTCATTAAGATTAACAGAGGGCTTGTCTACTTGATGCATTAGTCCACACTAGCGAGATGTGAATTCTAGTGTGCACTAGCATGTTGCACACTAGCTGTCCTGCATGGACCCTGCTGGTGTGCACAAAAAGTTCCCTTGAGTGTGTTAATGTAGTCCCGTTTCAAACAGTACTACATTAAACATGCACTAGGGAACTTTTAATGTGCACCAGCAGGGTCCATATGGACCAATTAGTGTGCAACATGCTAATGCACATTAGAATTCACACCCCTCTGGTGTGGATTAATGCACTATATTGCACACCAGATGACTCAGACTCACGGACTTTAAGGTCAGAAGGAACCATCAGACTCAGGGCTTCTGTTCTAGTGTCATTCTCTAGAAGAAGTGAGGTTTTTACTCACGAAAGCTTATGCCCAAATAAATCTGTTAGTCTTTAAGGTGCCACCAGACTCCTTGTTGTTTTTGTAGATACAGACTAACACGGCTACCCCCTGATACTTGTCACTCTCTGGTTCTCATGCACTAGCACAATTCTCCTAGGGCAGGGGCGGGCAAACTTTTTGGCCTGAGGGCCTCATTGGGCTTCGTAAATTGTATGGAGGGCCGGTTAGGGGAGGGGGTCGTGGCCCGGCCCTGCCCCCACCTCCTATCTGCCTCCCCCCGGGGACTCCTGCCCCATCCAACCCCCCCTGTTCCCTGACGGCCCCTCTGGGACCCCTGCCCCATCCAACCACCCCTTCTCCCTGTCCCCTGACTGCCCCCAGAACCCCTGCCGCCCCATCCAACCCCCTCTCCTTCCTGACTGCCCCCCGGGACTCCTGCCCCCATTCAAACCCCTGTTTCCCCCCCGACCACCATCCACACCCCCACCCCCTGACCACCACCTGGAACTCCCCTGCCCTCTATGCAACCCCCCCCTGCTCCCTGCCCCCTTACTGTGCTGCCTGGAGCACCGGTGGCTGGCGGCACTACAGCCGTGCCGCCCGGCTGCTGCCGCTGCCACCACACAGCACAGAGCACCGGGTCAGGCCGGACTCTGCAGCTGCACTGCCCCAGGAGCTCACAGCCCCGCCGCCCAGAGCATTGCGCCGGCGGCAGAGCGAGCGAGCTGAGGCTGCGGGGGAGGGGGAACAGCAGGAGAGGGGCCGGGGGCTAGCCTCCCGGGCCAGGAGCTCGGGGGCCGGGCAGGACGGTCCCGCAGGCCAGATGTGGCCCGTGGGCCATAGTTTGCCCACCCCTATCCTAGGGACTATTTAAATCTACATGAAAGAAAACATTTGTTTGCATTAGGCATTGTAACAGACACACATGACCCACCCCCATCCCTTCTCCTTTTGGTCTTTTCTTTAACACCAACATTTTGGTTCAAAACTACTTTTTGGTGTCACTTTACTATGATTCTACCCTAAGAAGCTGGGAATGGGCGACGGGATCACTTGATGATTATCTGTTCTGTTCATTCCTTCTGGGGCACCTGGCATTGGCCACTGTTGGAAGAAGGATACTGGGCTAGATGGACCTTTGGTCTGACCCAGTATGGCTGTTCTTATGTTCTTAAGACAAGACTATGGGAAAATGGCACCTTCTTGCTAGTCAGACTTGTCCCCCCTGTGTATCTGCTGACTTTAGTGAGGAAAATAAATGTTTACTGATTTTTTAAATCTGTTAGCCACACAGAGCCAACATCATTGGATTCTCTTCCTTCTTATGCATCACCAACACAATTGTTTACTAAATGCCAGTCAGCTGAAGACAATGGGATTACACAGGTGTCACTTTATCATTGGTGATGATGAATGAGATGGAAGGAATCCAGCTTGATTCAAACACCCAAACATGAGTTTGCAGAGATGGAAGTTGGAAAGAACTTTTTGTGTGTAAATGAAGCACATTTGATACAGAAATCATTGAGAGCTATTAGCTAAAAGGATCTGCAAATATATTTTTACAGTCACTTTTCAGACTAGAAACATTTTAAGCTAAAATAAATTGTATTCTTCCTACTAGTAGCTAATCACCCCCCTCCGAAGTGTCTGTATCAAGTTTCAATAGCCTTGAGACCTTTGCTATGCAGGAAGATAAAAATCTGATGGAGGAAAAAGAGCTTGTAAATGCAACAGTTACTATAATGCAAAATCTTTGGACCAGGTCCTTAGCTGATATAAACCAGCATAGATCCACTAACTTTAATAATAAATAATATCTAACTCTTTTATAAAACTTTTCATCAGTAAATATTAAAGAGCTTTACAGAGGAGGGCAGTAACATTTTCCCCATTTTACAGCTGGGGAAACTGAGGCACAGAGAAGTGAAGTGGCCTGCCCAGGATCACCTAGCAGGCCAGAGCCACAAATAGAACCCACATCTCCACAGTTCCAGTCCAGTAATCCTACCGATTAGGCTAGGGGTCGGCAACCTTTCAGAAGTGGTGTGCCGAGTCTTCATTTATTCACTCTAATTTAAGGTTTCACGTGCCAGTAATACATTTTAACGTTTTTAGAAGGTCTCTTTCTATAAGTCTATAATATATAACTAAACTATTGTTGTATGTAAAGTAAATAAGGTTTTTAAAATGTTTAAGAAGCTTCATTTAAAATTAAATTAAAATGCAGAGCCCCCAGACCGGGATGTGTGAGTGCCACTGAAAATCAGCTCGCGTGCCGCCTTCGGCACGTGTGCCATAGGTTGCCTACCCCTGGACTAGGCCATGCTGCCTCTAGGACCTAGAGCTACCCTATCTACACCAGCAGAGGTGGTGTTCACTTTTGTATTGATGAACTCTGACTGTTGTTCCTTCAGCTACTGGGATGGGGAATTCCACAGTCTCAGGTAGCATCTAGTTTCTTGATAACTGTTCCCTGAACTGGCGCCAAATTTTGTAGTACTCACCAGGAAAAAACTCCCTCAGAAAACAATGGGAGTGTAGACTTCATTAGGGCTCTGAAAGATTGTGCAGGACTGCGCCTACTAGCCTCACAGACATACAACCACACTCATTCAGTTGAAAATATATGGTTTATACTGGCTGCGCAGAAAAGTTACAGTTCACATTAGGGCCAATATTTCTTGTTCAGGCAAGTATTTTGGTAGTTATGTGTTAAGTTTGCCACCATGAGGTGGCTTTGTAGTTAGTTGGGGATTGGTCCTGCTTTGAGCCGGGGGTTTGACTAGATGACCTCCTGAGGTCCCTTCCAACCCTGATATTCTATGATTAGCATGCCATGCCAGCAAGAGAGAGACAGGATCAGTTCCCAGAGAGTCTCTTACAACCTTTAAGGTAGGTAAACAAACACAGAGGGGTTAAGGCCAAAACTTTCAGACCTTGACTCATATAGGGATCTTTGGTAAGCCATCCATTATAGAGATGGGAAAAAAACCCAGAAGCTCTGACTCCTAGCTGCATGCCCATCTTGCTTTAACACTCCCAACCACATTATTACACATGCTGTGTGAATTTAAATAGAAATGAGCCATCTTAGTTCAGTGAACTTTGGATATTAATGTGCTTGACAATGTTCACAGATCTGTAATTAGGTCAATAGGTAAGAGAAATCTGCTGACTTCTTTCTAACCTGCGATAACCCATGATCTTTGGTGTTGCCAGAACCAAAATATTGCTCTGAAAGTTGATCAGGGAATGACATGGCAGCTTCTCATTAATCAAAAAAGTTTACAAGTCTTGGGTCAGATTCTCAGCTGGTGTAAATCAGGGGAGCTAGGCTTATTTACACCAGCTGAGGACCTGGACTCTTTTCTGTTAAGGAAAAGAATATTTGTTAATATAGTGTTAAGTTTCAGTTTCCCAAGTCTAAGTTAGTTTCACTCATGTTATCTCAGTGACAGCATGAGTAATCAGGATTAATAAACAAACCACTGGGGGAGTTACACCCAACTCCATGTCAAGTCTCTGCATTCTGGCAAAGATTATTGGTAAAACATCTCAATTGTTGCCAGTATGGCAGAAAACAAGTTGTTTTCAAGTAACAATCAAAAATAAAAGAAAATACTACAGATAAAGAACAATGTGGAGCTCTTCTTTCCATGTTGAATGCAAGCCTATAAAAGTACACCTCTACCTAGGGTTACCATATTTACACAATCAAAAAAGAGGACACTGGGGGGGGCGGGAGCCCCACCCTAGCCCTGCCCCCGCCCCGCCCCATCCACTCCCTCCCACTTCCCACCCCCTGACTGCCCCCCTCAGAACCCCCAACCCCCCCTGCTTCTTGTCCCCTGACTGCTCCCTCCTGAAAACCCCCCACCCTAACTGCCCCCCTAGGACCCTACCTGTCCCCTGACTGCCCCGACCCTTATCCACTCGCATGGGTGGCAGGGTTGTAGAAATTTTGGTGGTGCCCAGAACCCGCCCCCGCCACCTGCCTAAGGCTCTGGGAGGGGGGTTGGGTGGGGGGAGGAGGTCTGGGGTGCAGGTCCTGGGCTGGGGATTAGGGTGCAGGAGGGGTGCAGGGTAGAGTTACCATACGTCCGGATTTTCCCGGACATGTCCTGCTTTTTGTTCCTCAATTCCCCGTCCGGGGGGAATTGCCAAAAAGTCGGACATGTCCGGGAAAATAGGAAGGGAGGGGTCGTGGGGCTTGGGTCCGGGCTGGAGCCGCTGGGGTTGGAGCCGGAGCCGCTGGGGCCGGCGGGTGCTCGGCTGCCGGCCGGCGCCGCTCGCTCTGCCAGGGCCGGGGCCAGGGCCGGGCCGGAGCCGCTCGGCTGGAACCGGGGCCCGAGCCGAGCCGGCCGGAGCCGCTGGGACCGGGGCTGCTCAGCCGCCGGCCGGCACCGCTCACCCAGGGCCGGGGCCGGGGCCGGGGCCGGCGCGCTCGGCCAGAACTGGGGCCAGTGCCCCAGGGCCCGAGCCAGGCCGGGCCGGAGACGCTGGGGCCAGAGCCTCTTGGCCGGGGCCAGCCGCCGGAGGGAGCCGCTCAGCTGGGGGGGCCGGACTGGGCCGCGCCTCCTCGCGCTCCCCCCCCCAGCCCCAGCCCACCTGCTGCCTGCCTGCTTCAGGCTTCCCGCGAATCAAATGTTCGCGGGAAGCAGGGGAGGGGGAGGAGCAGGGGGGTGAAGCATTGAGGGGAGGGGGCGGAGTTGGGGCGGGGACTTTGGGGAAGGGGCGGAGTTGGGGCGGGGACGGGACGGGGCTGGGGGCGGAGTTGGGGCGGGGCTGGGGCCCCGTGGACTGTCCTCTTTTTGGACACTTAAAATATGGTAACCCTAGTGCAGGGTGCAGGCTCCGGGCTGGGGCAGGGGGTGGGTGTGCAGGAGGGGGTGAGGGGTGCAGACTCTGAGATGGAGTTTGGGGGTGGGAGGCAGTGCAAAGGGAGGGGGTGCAGGCTTTGGGAGGGAGTTTGAGGGCAGGAGGGTGTGTGTGGGAAGGGGAGGGGGTTTGGGAGGGAGTTTGGGGATAGGAGGGGGTGCAAGGGTGAGGGCTGTGGGGCTGAGGATGAGGGGTTCATGATGCAGGAGGGGGCTCAGGGCTGGGGCAGAGGATTAGGGTGCAGGGGGATGAGGGCTGGGGCTGGGGATGAGGGGTTTGGGGCATTGGAGAGGCTCGGGGCTAGGGTGGAAGGGCAGGGTAAGGGCAGCCTGTCTTGCCATTAGTGGATGGGGGGCACTAGGACCCGGGGGCAGCAGACAGCAGTTGCTGCTGGCTCTGGCAGTACAAGCAGGCAAGGGAGAGCCAGGCAGGGGGCGGACCCACGGGGGGGGGGACGCACGGAGGAGGGGTGGCAGGTGGAGGCCGGGGACCCATCCAACCCTCCCCCTGCTCCCTGACTGCCCCCCGGGACTCCCCTTACCATGCCCATGTCCACGTGTAGACAAAACACGCTGCAGGCAGCAGGGGGGGAGCAGGGGAGGGCTCTGGCTGCTGGAGGCCAATGGGAGCGGCTCAATCAGGCCCAGCCACCCAATCAGCAGCCACACTCTGCATGGAAGGAAGGGAGGGAGGGAGGGGAGGGGAAAAATCCCGGACCTTTTAACCTTGTTACCAGTTCCTCCCGGACGGCTATTTAGAGACGCAAAAGCTGGACATGTCCGGGGAAATACAGACGGATGGTAACCCTATCTCTACCCCAATATAACACGGTCCTTGGGGGCCAAAAATCCCTACCGTGTTATGGGTGAAACCACGTTATATCAAGGTAGCAGCGGCAGGGCTCCAGCTGTGATTTAAAGAGCCCAGGGCTCCCCACGGCCGGAGCTCCGGGCCCTTTAAATCACCACCCGAGCCCCGCAGCCGGAGCCCCGGGGTAGGGGCAGCAGGGCTCCAGTGGTGATTTAAAGGGCCCGGGGCTCCCCGCGACAGCCGGAGCCCCGGGCCCTTTAAATCGCCAGCCGAGCCCTGCTGCCGCAGCCCCTGGGTAACGGCAGCAGGGCTCCAGCGGTCATTTAAAGAGCCCCGGGCTCTGGCCACTGCGGGGAGCCCGGGCCCTTTAATCGTCGCCCGAGCCCCACTGCCACAGCTCCGGGGTAGCAGCAGCAGGGCTCCAGCATTGATTTAAAGAGCTCCGGGCTCCGGCCGCTGTGGGGATCCCGGGTCCTTTAAATCGCCAGCCGAGCTCCGCTGCCGCAGCTCCGGGGTAGCGGCGTCTGGGCTCCAGCGGTGATTTATAGGGCCCGGGGCTCCCCGCAGCAGCCGGAGCCCCGGGCCCTTTAAAGCGCCACCCAAGCCCCGCTGCCGGAGCCCCGAGGTTACCGCGCTATATGCGAACCCGTGTTATATTGGGTCGCGTTATATAGGGGTAGAGGTGTCTGCCCATAAGAAAAACTTTAACACTGAAATTGAGGTAGCAGGCACATCAGTGATTTGAAAGTATATTTATTGCCTATCGATAACACTACAATTAAAAGGTTAGAAATGCAGGAAATGTGTTACAGTTGCACTTGTAGTTGGCATGTCTGGTTCTAGTTTACATTTTGCCCCATGGAGATGCCAGCCTGTCACATTCCTTTCTTCACACATCTGAATCCAAATCCTTCCTGCATTATTGGATGTCACTTAGGGCCCGAACAAAACTTGGCCATCCCCATCTATCCTGCATCACTCTTTGTGCATAAGGTATTGAAAATGAGCACCACAGAACCTTGGTTCTATAGTTCGTTACATTCATATGTCATATATGGAATGACAGACTTCACTAGATTATTTGTTTAATCTTTATCTATTTCTTTTTAAGATCCTTTACTGTTTACTCTGATGATAAAGGACAATAGGCACTGTGCTATTAAGATTAAGGCATTCTAGTTTTTTAGGGTCACTGATAAAAGTCAAAAGAATGAGGAGTACTGTGGCACCTTAGAGACTAACAAATTTATTTAGGCATCAGCTTTCGTGGGCTAAAACCCACTTCATCAGATGCCTGGAGTAGAAAATACAGTAGGAAGATATATAGATATATAGATATATATACACACCTCTACCCTGATATAACGCTGTCCTCGGGAGCCAAAAAATCTTACCGCGTTATAGGTGAAACGGCGTTATATCGAACTCACTTTGATCCACCGGAGTGCGCAGCTCCGCCCCCGGAGCACTGCTTTACTGCATTATATCCGAATTTGTGTTATATCAGGCCGCGTTATATCGGGGTAGAGGTGTATATACAGAGAACATGAAAAAATAGGGGTTGCCATACCAACTCTAACCAGACAAATCAATTAAGGTGGGCTATTAACAGGAGAGAAAAAAAACTTTTGTAGTGATAATCAGGATGGCCCATTTCAAACAGTTGACAAGAAGGTGTGAGTAACAGTAGGAGGAAAAATTAGCATGGGGAAATAGTTTTTAGTTTGTGTAATGACCCATCCACTCACGGTCTTTTTCAAGCATAATTTAATGGTGTCCAGTTTGCAAATTAATTCCAAGTCTGCAGTTTCTCGTTGGAGTCTGTTTTTGAAGTTTTTTTGTTGAAGAATTGCGACTTTTAGGTCTGTAATTGAGTGTCCAGGGAGGTTAAAGTGTTCTCCAACTGGTTTTTGAATGTTATAATTCTTGATGTTTGATTTGTGTCCATTTATTCTTTTGCATAGAGACTGTCCGGTTTGGCCAATGTACATGGCAGAGGGCATTGTTGGCACATGATGGCATATATCACATTGGAAGATGTCCAGGTGAACGAGCCCCTGATGGTATGGCTGATGTGATTAGGTCCTATGATGGTGTCCCTTGAATAGATATATGGACAGAGTTGGCAACGGGCTTTGTTGCAAGGATAGGTTCCTGGGTTAGTGTTTTTGTTGTGTGGTTGCTGGTGAGTATTTGCTTCAGGTTGGGGGGCTGCCTGTAAGCGAGAACTGGCCTATCTCCCAAGGTCTGTGAGAGTGAGGGATCATCCTTCAGGATAGGTTGTAGATCCTTGATGATGCGCTGGAGAGGTTTTAGTTGGGGGCTGAAGGTGACAGCTAGTGGCATTCTGTTACGTTCTTTGCTGGACCTGTCCTATAGTAGTAGGTGACTTCTGGGTACTCTTCTGGCTCTGTCAATCTGTTTCTTCACTTCAGCAGGTGGGTATTGTAGTTTTAAGAATACTTGATAGAGATCTTATAGGTGTTTGTCTCTGTCTGAGGGATTGGAGCAAATGCGGTTGTATCTTAGAGCTTGGCTGTAGACAATGGATCGTGTAACGTGGTCTGGATGAAAGCTGGAGGCATGTAGGTAAGTATAGCGGTCAGTAGGTTTACGGTATAGGGTGGTGTTTATGTGACCATCACTTATTAGCACTGTAGTGTCCAGGAAGTGGATCTCTTGTGTGGACTGGTCCAGGCTGAGGTTGATGGTGGGATGGAAATTGTTGAAATCCTGGTGGAATTCCTCAAGGGCTTCTTTTCCATGGGTCCAGATGATGAAGATGTCATCAATGTAGCACAAGTAGAGTAGGGGCGTTAGGGGACAAGAACTGAGGAAGCGTTGTTCTAAGTCAGCCATAAAAATGTTGGCATACTGTGGGGCCATGCGGGTACCCATAGCAGTTCCTGCTGACTTGAAGGTATACATTGTCCTCAAATGTGAAATAGCTGTGGGTGAGGACAAAGTCACAAAGTTCAGCCACCAGGTTTGCCATGACATTATCGGGGATACTGTTCCTGACGGCTTGTAGTCCATCTTTGTGTGGAATGTTGGTGTAGGGGGCTTCTACATCCATAGTGGCCAGGATGGTGTTTTCTAGAAGATCACCAATCATCTCAGGCATTGGCACCCTGACAGCAGGATTGTCTGGCTATGTAGACTCTCTCCTCAGGCCCTACGCTACCAGCACTCCCAGCTATCTTCGAGACACCACTGACTTCCTGAGGAAACTACAATCCATTGGTGATCTTCCCTATCTAGGGTGACCAGACGTCCCGATTTTATCGGGACTGTCCCGATATTTGCTTGTTTGTCCCGCGTCCCGACTGATGTGCGGTCGGGACACTGGACAAACAAGCAATTTTGCCCTCCCGGAAGGGCTCTCGCCCCACCCCTGCCCCGCCCCCTCCTCCCCCCATTGGCTCCCTCCCCAAATCCCAGCCCTGGCCCCGCCTCTTCCCCAAGCATGTGGCATTCCTCCTCCCTCCCAGGCTTGCCGCTGTAATGGCGGCAAGCCTGGGAGGGAGGGGGTGGTGGCCGGCTTCCAGTTCCTGGAGCTGGTGAGTACGGGCACTGGGCGGGCAAGGGGGCTGCTCCTCCAGGAGGGAGACGGGGGGACTCCGGGGCTCCAGACCCCGGCAGCGGCGGGGGAGAGCGGCTCGGGGCCGCACGAGTGGCCATGTAAAGTTTATCGGCTAGGGGTGGACCCCGGCTGGTCCTCGCCCCTGTAGGGGGGTTCCCCCCCTCCCCCTGGCTCCTCAGCTGAGCCCCCCCCCCGTCTCCCTCCTGGGGGAGCAGCCCCCTTGCCTGCCCGCCTGGTGCTTCCAGCTCCAGGAACTGGAAGCCGGCCACCACCCCCTCCCTCCAGGCTTGCGCCGGCATTACAGCTGCAAGCCTGGGAGGGAGGAGGAATGCCGCTCAGCTGAGGAGCCAGGACGAGGGGGGTGGGGGGGACTCGGCTCCTTACCTGGCCTGCGGCGGCCGGCGGGACATGCTAGTGCAGGGCGGGGACGCTACCCCCCTACAGGGCAGGGCGAGGAGCCGGCCGGGGTCCCCCCCCCAGCCGATAAACTTTACGTGGCCACTCGCGCGGCCCTGATCCGCTCTCCCCCACCGCTGCCGGGGTCCGGAGCCCCGCGCCTCTCCCGCTCGGCTGCGCTTCAGCGGCTCCTTACCCGCGGGGTGGCGGGACGGGCCACATGTGCCCGGGGCCTGCTAATTCCCCCGGCACCTGCAAAACGGCTTTTTTTTTTTTTTTTTTACTTTTTTTTGGGTGTTTTGTTTTGTTTTTTGCTCCCCCCCGCGTCCCGATATTTCATGTCAGTGATCTGGTCACCCTATCCCTATCTGATTTCCTGAGGTTTGCAGGAGGGGACCTAATGCCACTGTCCTTCTGAACTTTGAAGATGCATAGAAAGAGGCTCCAACTGGCACAATGCATCAACCACTTAGGGAACCTTAAATAAAAGGTATCAAGGGACAGCCAGTCTGGTTAGGGATATGTAAATACTTCAGTTCTGACCTTGAATGCACTCAGTCAGCCTTGCTTTGAGTTTGACCCACAAATCAGCAGTAATTCTAATTTCATGAACTTTTCATCACAGATGATTGCAACCTTATTTATAGGCATTTCTATAGCCCTCTACACTGTAGTTTCCAAGTCAGGATAGCCAGACATATTATGAAGCTTCTTTTTGCTGCTGTATTTTAGGTTGAAACCACGTCCATTTGGAAAAAAAAAAATCTCACGTTATTTTCCTATCTGGCCACATCTCCCCTTTTCCTCCTTCTGTAGCTGGGCATATGATTTACTCGTTCCAATTAATTTGGTGTCTTGAGAAAGAAACATGCATCTATCAAATCTAATAGCACGGATAGATCTGCAGAGGATTAGCAATATGAAGAATACTACTGTCAGCATAGAATGATATTTTTCTTTGTAAGTTTGCTACAGATATTCTCTTAATTGTGTTTTCCAATTTAATTCTAGTAGCCAAAGGCTCAATGCACAAGAAGGCAAATAAAAGAGGGGATAATTGGCCTGCCCTAGTGCCTCTTTTCGATATAAATCAAAATGAGAGTGGATTTTAAACATGATTTGAGCCAATAGAACACTTGTGGAGCCATTTAATTCACTAGAGGTTTTGCCAAAATTAATTTCACACAGGAGGGTAGAAAGGCAGGTCTAGGAAATGAAGTCAAATGGTGTCAGAATGAGGCTGTAGCCGTAACAGCCTCTTTCATATTAACATCTGATAAAAGTACAGGAAGACTTGTCAGCAGGCAGGTCTAGCAGGAATAAGATCAGGCTGATCCAAGGTGTCAAGTTCTCCTTATATTTCCTGCTCTTATCCCTGCTTTTAAATTTGCATAATAAGAGTTTCTTCTGTGAGAAGAGGAGCAGGCCTAAAGGCTTTTTAAAAGCTAATTACTGGCACAGGTAAGAGTAAAATTACATGTTTATTAGTCATGTGTATGTGTTTGTCACTTTTAGGCATCAGTCCTGGAGCTTCTTGCAGGTCTGATCTGCTGCACCATTGCAGACCCTTATTGACTTCAATGGGGTTCATGAGGCACAGCAGTCTACCTGCACATAAGGGGTTACAAGCTCCTGGCCTTAGACTGTAAGCCCTCCCGGCACATAGTGGGGCTCCAGTCCTGAATGGGGCATGTGGATGCTACCACAATAATGCACATACACTGTACAGTGGAGTCACCAACTAGTATCAAAGCTTCTTAAATTGTGTGATGATCAAAGAAAAAAAGAGCACACTGCTGTGTGTACTACGTCTCCTCCTTGTAGATATTCAAGGTTCTATTTTTGTTAGAAAACACAGTGAATATTTACTACTTTTTACTTTTGCTAGTATTACAGAACCGATACAGCTACTGGAGAGGGACCTTGATTCCTCCCAGGCTTACACATCAGCAGCGGAATGATGGAAGGTAGCACTGATATCAGACCCAAAACACAGTCCCACACATACTTAAAGCAAAAAGCATCAGCTGCAAACTATAATCATTTGTGAATATTTCAGATAAGGGAGGTCTTTACAGGCTAAAGCCATGTCTACACTATAGGGACTATAGAAACATAGTTACAGCACCATAGCTAGGCCAGCATAATCTCAAATCGTAGATACAGCCTACAGTGACTGAAAGATTTTTTCCCATCTCTGTAGAACACCTTCCAGAGCAACAATAGCTAGGTCAACAGAAGTATCCTTCTGTCAACATAGATGCATCTACACCAGAGGTTAGGTTGGCATAGCTACAGTGCTCAGGAGTGGGATTTTTCATATCCCTGAGCACTGTAGTGATGTCAATCTAAGATTTAAGTGTAGACTAGGCCTAAGAGCTTGTCTACGTGGAGAAATTAAACAGCATAGCTACCGATAGCTATGCTGGTATAACTCCCTTGTGGGGATACTATTCTGGAGTAAAGTCATTTTTATTCCAGAATAAAGTATCCACATGGAGGAGTTCTACTAGCTGTGCTGTAGTCAGCTTTCCTGTGTAGGCAAACCCTAAGTCAGAGCAAAAAGAAACAAACCATTAATGCTTTACAGAGACAAGGCGGGTGCGGTAATATCTTTTATTGGGCCAAGTTCTGCTTGCAAGCGAGACAAGCTTTTGAGCTTATACAGAGCTCTTCCTCAGGTCTGGACAGATATTAAAAGATATTACCTCATCCACCTTGTCTCTCTAGTATCCTGGGGCCAACATGGCTACAACACCGCATACAATTAACACTTTACAGCAGCCCAGTCTTAAATAGCAATAAGATAACAGTGTTTGCTTCAAGCAAATCCTCTCAAGGCAGTCAAGAACTCCTCTCCCTCACAGGCAGAAAGAGCTAAGGGCCATCTTATTACTAAGGGAAGATCCTCTAAGGACGAAACTTACCTCAGTGCCCAGGGGTAAGCTTCACCCTTACAGAGAACATCCTTCCCTCAGGTTTCAGAGTAGCAGCCGTGTTAGTCTGTATCCGCAAAAAGAACAGGAGTACTTGTGGCACCTTAGAGACTAACAAATTTATTAGAGCATAATCAACTCTCTGCCTTCTGTAAGGCTACTCTTTCTAGCATCACCTGGGTCACATGCTCCTTCCTATTCTCTGCATTAGCCTCTTTAATTCTCAGGTGCTCGTGGGCAAACATCATCACACCACTGTAGAGTAAATTTAGTTTTCGGTAGAGATCAATGCCTCCCCTCCACTCCATACATGCATGCCTTTCTTATGGGTCAGAAGTGGTTGTGTAAACCATTAAATCCAAGTATCAGAGGGGTAGCCGTGTTAGTCTGAATCTGTAAAAAGCAACAGAGGGTCCTGTGGCACCTTTAAGACTAACAGAAGTATTGGGAGCATAAGCTTTCGTGGGTAAGAACCTCACTTCTACAGATGCAAGACTTGCATCTGAAGAAGTGAGGTTCTTACCCACGAAAGCTTATGCTCCCAATACTTCTGTTAGTCTTAAAGGTGCCACAGGACCCTCTGTTGCATTAAATCCAAATGTTCCATATTTATTCGGTATCAGTGATTTTATAAGACTCCCTCAGTTGGCAAGTCAAGACAAGATTTTTTCTACCTGCCAGCACTACAAGCTGAATCTGGTATCTGAAAATCAGGCTGAGTTCCTTGTGCACTGTGCATCATCGATATTGAACTGAAGTGGAGGAACCGGTAGGGCTAAAGCAGCATGACCAAGAATGAGTTGGTTTATTCCAGTCTCTTAATACTTTTGATTTTTTTTTTTTTTGCATTTGAAAAGAACCAGATTTCACCCACAGCATACCACAAGTGTCCATCTAAGATCAGTACCTCCCCTCCAACCTCCTATAGCATCCAGCCTTCTACAAATTACTCTATCTGAGTCTTGCTGGTGACCAGAGATTCTAGAATTAGAACACAGCTGACAATTCTGTTGATATTGCCGGAGTCAGAGTACAATGCAGCTCTCTCTTCTGCGGCTATACAAATTTGGCACTATATTCAGAAGGCACCTCAAGCTGGACAGGAACGGAGGCACCTAAAAAAGAGTTGTTAGGTGGGGAGAGGACAGATCGTCTCACGGAGAAGATAGGAAAGATCTAGGCTGGGAACAAAGTCTCAGTTTCCCTAACACCAAAACACTGACCTCATTCCCCCTACCGTTACAGGAGCTCTGCGGGGCTGCAATAATGTCCCTGGCCCTAGCAAAGAGCAGAAACAATGTAAGAATCCACGAGGGCTGTTTGGAGAGGATGCTGTCTGCATACATAGATGTGAGAGTGAAAGGGGAAGAATATTACAGTTTTATTAGGAGTATAGCTCAGTAAGAGTCCCTGTTAAATTTAAACACAAAGAGGCAAAGACAACATAAAAACTCGTCTCTCATGGGCTTTTGAAATTGTACTATATGTTGTTTGGATTTCATGGAAGTCTGAATAAGCTCCTTATACAAGTTTTCAGCTTGCTTGCACTGAATTGAAAAACTTTTACATTTGTTTGTTATTAAAATTACTTAAGACAGACAATCTTATATATGTAAGGAAGAAGTTTGCAAAGGAGATTTGCAGGCCAAATTCATGCCAGGTGAAACTACACTGGAATTGCAACAGGGATTAATTTGATCATGTACGTTTAAACTGAGCCCTGGTCTACACTGGCGGGGCAGGGGGAGGGGCAAATCGATCTAAGTTACACAACTTCAGCTATGTGAATAATGTAGCTGAAGTTGACGTACTTAGATCGACTTAGCGTGGTGTCTTTACCGCGGTGAGTCAACTCCTGCCGCTCCCCCGTCGACTCTGCCTGTGCCTCTCGCAGCGCTGGAATACAGGAGTCGATGGGAGAGCGCTCAGGGATCGATTTATCATGTCTAGACTAGACGCGATAAATCGATCCCCGCTGGATCCATCACTGCCCACTGATCCGGCAGGTAGTGTAGACATACCCTAAGTCAAAGAAATGGTTGGCTGATGCAGCAGTCACCATGATGACATTCCAGATGTGGCATCCTGCCAAGCAAGGCTCAAGATTGCTATTTTAGTTTATGTTGATATGAGCAATATTGGTACATAGATATTTATACATGTAAATCTCTGTATATACAGAAGTGTGTGGAAAAAAATAAGATGCAGTTTAACTCTTTAAAAGCAGACACATCAAGGAATCATTAAGTAGGTAGAAAGTGCTAAGTTAACTGTAGTGCTTTGCAGACATTAATTCTTCACAATCCTACTGTGAGTGAGGTTAGTAAGAGTCCTTTCTCTCACCTCCCCCCTCAGAGAGGGGGAAACTGGTAAAGAAACGTTAAGTTACTATCCCAAAGTGTCTACATTAGAATTTGGAAGTTCCTGGCTGTTAGCCCAGTTCTTGGACCACACCCCTCAGTAAACCACTTATTAACTCTCTGATGTGAAAGGCAGGATTTTGTTGTAAATCTGATCCTCAAACCCAAAAGAAGAAAGTGGAGAGACCACCTACTACTAATTTATTAAGGGCTTGATGGTGACTTGAACTGTCCCCAGTACAAGGGAATAAGATCTTGGACTAGATGACCTCTTGAGGTCCCTTCCAACCCTGATATTCTATGATTCTATGATCCCTATGTGGGCTACCCAGAGCATGAGTTGGGTAGTGAGCAGTCTGAAATGGGGATTTGTTTGTTTTAAATGTCAAGACTTTAAAAGGTTCAGGCTGGAGAAAGCCTAGTTTGTCCAAAGTACATGAGAATCTCATTGCAGATTTTCTTGGTTGCAATAAGGTGCAGCTATTGCTCATGGTTCACGTTGTTGCTGTGCTGGAAAGGTAAGTTTGGCAGTACACCAGGAATAAAGATCCAGCTGAGAATGCAGGGTTGTAAAAGCCCAAAGACAACAGGATGAATCCTAATCCCATACGCTCAGACTGCTGCTTTTGCTCTTCATGCAAAACTCCTGTTGATGCCAATGCGAGTTATGGATATGCATCAAGAAAAGCGAAGGGCATGCTGAACATTACTAATTGGAGATGAAGCCCTTCTTAATATGTACCATGGCTGGAATCACAGTTGATATCATATGTCAAAAAACCCTATAAAAATACAGGCCATCATTAATAACATCATGGGTCATACAGTGGTGGTGTCAGGCAAGAGTCTGTGTCTTAGAGTGGTGGTATCAGGAATGCCTTTGGAGGAGAGGAAGGGCAATCTGGTGTCACAATTCAAGACAGTCTATAACTCTAATCCATGCTACAAGTCCAGGTGCACCCCCTCTAGGTCTCTTGCCTTTGCCTCCCTGGGGCGGAATGTCATGATTCTCACCCTCAGACCAGGATACTAGGCTACAGTCCCCTGTGTGAGGCCTCACAGGCCCAACTGGGTTCGAGTCCTCCAATTCTTCTCTCTGGGAGCTGTGACCAGTGTCAACATGGTGACATAAAACAGCTTTTTTCAAAGCAAAGGATGATTTAATCTCAACAATTGGTGTCAAAGCCTAACAAGAAAAAAGTTTTTAAACACAACAGCCCACATGCATCTGTCTTAGCTTATCCAAACTCCCCCCTCTTCCGGAACTGGAATTCAGTCTGCTTCCCCTTGTCCCTGTGTGTCCTCCTCCTAAAATCAGATTTTATTTACTCCAAAGTTCTTTGTTTTCCTTTTCCTGCCTGAATTTCCTTCTCCCCTGCACCAGCTGGGCAGCGGCGGCGAGGGGCGTTTGAACTCAGCCTGTTCCAGAGACAAGCTTCAAAGGGATTGACAACTGCATTGTTCCTTATTTGTGAGTGGGGCTATCTCAGGGATGGGCAAACTATGGCCCGGGGGCCACATCCGGCCCTCCAGACGTTTTAATCCGGCCCTCAAGCTCCTGCCAGGGAGTGGGGTCCGGGGCTTGCCCCTCTCTGGCACTCCAGCTGGGGAGCGGGGTCAGGGGCTTGCCCCGTTCCACGGGGCTCCCTGAGGCAATGGCATGTCCCCCCTCCAGCTCCTACATGTAGGGGCAGCAAAGGGGCTCCACACACTGCCCCCGCTCCAAGCACTGCCCCCGCAGTTCCCATTGTCCAGGAACCGTGGCCAATGGGAGCTACAGGGGCAGTGCCTGCAGACAGGGCAGCGTGCAGAGCCGCCTGGCTGCGCCTCTGCATAGGAGCTGGAGGGGTGACATGCTGCTGCTTCTGGGAGCTGCTTGAGGTAAGCGCCGCCCGGAGTCTGCACCCCTGACCCCCTCCTGCACCCCAACCCCCTTCCCCAGCCCTGATCCCCATCTTGCCCTCCAAATCCCTCGGTCCCACCCTCGAGCACCCTCCTGCACCCCCAACCCCTCATCCCCAACCCCACCCTGGAGCCCTCACCTCCAACACACACCCAACCCCCTGCCCCAGCCCGGAGCCCCCTCCTGCACCCTGAACTCATTTCTGGCCCCACCCCAGAGCCTGCACCTCCAGCCGGAGCCCTCGCCCCCTCCCACACCTCAACCCCCAATTTCGTGAGCATTCATGGCCCGCCATACAATTTCCGTACCCAGATGTGGCCCTCAGGCCAAAAAGTTTGCCCACCCCTAGGCTATCTGAAATTAATAGTCTCCCTGCCTACCTATGTGCTGTATGCTTCTGTTGAAATTATCTCCTTTGTAATCATACCAACACAAACATGAGTAGATGAAAAGATAGTATTTATAAAATACCAGACATGAAGGATGTGGAAGATGCCAGTATAGACAAAGAAATTGCTATTTAAAAGATGGCACATTGATCTCTAAATGGGCATCAGTTTCTTGGGATATATTTTCAAGTGTAACAAAAGTGCACTCAGAAACAGCACTTACCCCTTGTCACACAGGGGTTGCAATGGTAAGTGCATCTTTAAAAAAACTGGAGAGAAGAAAACCTAGTTGTGTAAAAATCTATGCAATTTGTTGGTCTTTGATATTGCTCTTGTCTTCTCAAGCACATTCTCCCAGCTAGGGTAATCTTGAGAGAAGAGACAATACTGATAATATTTCAGTCTGGTTCTATAATAGCACCCTCATTTGCTTCTGTTACTTCTGTAATTTAAGGGAAACTTATACATCCATCAGCTATGAAGCAGAACACGCACCCTTGGGAACACAATGGGCCAGACGGGGAACCCCTTGCTCACAGGAGTTGTTCCACTGATTTCAGCTGATGAAAATGAGAGGAGAATCAGGTCCAAAGATTCCACTTGTACCTTATTTTAAGAGAGTAAATTATACTTTACAATGACTTCATTTAATTAGAAGTTTTATGGCACTTTCTCAGTCTCCTCATCGTCTTCATATTAGGACACAAAGGATGCTTTCCCTTCCCCTACTTACCAGCCATCTTTCAGAAGTGGGGGAGTGTCAAGTTTTTACATCTGTTGAGGAGCTGGCCCAGTGTTTCCAAAGTGTTTTGAGGTCCTAAAATAAGAGAGAAGATGTTCAGAAATGACTCTTCTATTTTGGTATTGTCAGCCAGGCTTTTCCTTATTTTATTGGACCAACTTCTGTTCGTGAAGGAGACAAGCTTTTGAGCTACACAGAGCTCTTCTTCAGGTCTGGTTCTTTACAATTACCCCATTTAATTTGAGAGTGCACCACAAAACTTCTATCTCCTCATGATTTTATCCCAGACTTAAAGAAGATATCAGTGTTGCTTGAAAGCATGTCTCTTTGACCAACACAAGTTGGTCCAATAAAAGATATTACCTCACCCACCTTGTCTCACAGTTGATAAGTGACATGGAACAACTGAGGCACTGAATCCGCGATTTCTCCTTTTATTCCCCTAAGGACAGAACGTTGCAGGTCCAGTCAGAGTTCCTCAGAACCACAAAAGAAATCTCCAAAAATCTGTATCCTCCAAATTCTATAAGAAGGTTAAAACAAATAGAGCAGTTATACTTTTCTTTAAATTCTATAGGACTTGTCCATAAGGTGCCCGAGGCATGATTAGTAACAAGGGCAAAGAAGGATTTTTAATTGCAGTTTGTAAGGACAGTTTCCATTTGAGAGAAATATTCCTACGTTTTAAACTCTTTTTGCTAGCAGCAAGAAAACCCTTCTAGAAACAAGAGAGATACTTCTTTCTTTCAAGGCTCTTTCACCAGACTCTCAGTTACTGTTCCCTGCCTTAGTGGAGACAAGGCCTTGTAGTTTCACCATGAAATAAACTAGGCAAGGTCAGCCCTGGGTGGGGGGAATATAATGCTGACTTCAGATAGCTATCTTGTTGTTAAATTTACAGCTGCCTTGTCTCCACTAGGATTTGACAGCAAGATAACTGTGGCACTGTTAGTTATCTTGTAAAAACAAAGATACACACCTTTGTGTCAGTGGAGACAGACAACTTCTCACTGGGGTCAAATAGAGTGGATACCTACATTTAAATATCATGGGATAAAGACCACATATTGCTACATTCCCAGTACATTTCACAGTTGACACAGACTGCAGATTAATGATCACCCTATGTGGTCACCCTGGCCCCAATACACTGAGGTACTTAGGTGCATTATCATACAACCCAGACTTAGCCACTTACGTCCTAGTTTAGGCTCCAGTGCAATACACAAAATTCCCAGCAAACCCTTTATGCACCTAAACTCACTTGGCAACTAAGATTTCATGTTTCAGAGTAGCAGCCGTGTTAGTCTGTATCCGCAAAAAGAACAGGAGTACTTGTGGCACCTTAGAGACTAACAAATTTATTAGAGCATAAGCTTTCGTGGGCTACAGCCCACTTCTTCGGATGCATATAGAATGGAACATATATTGAGGAGATATATACACACATACAGAGAGCATGAATAGGTGGGAGTTGTCTTACCAACTCTGAGAGGCCAATTAAGTAAGAGAAAAAAACTTTTGAAGTGATAATCAAGATAGCCCAGTACAGACAGTTTGATAAGAAGTGTGAGAATACTTACAAGGGGAGATAGATTCAGTGTTTGTAATGGCTCAGCCATTCCCAGTACTTATTCAATCCTAAATTGATTGTATCTAGTTTGCATATCAATTCCAGCTCAGCAGTCTCTCGTTGGAGTCTGTTTTGAAGTTTTTCTGTTGTAAAATAGCCACCCGCAGGTCTGTCATTGAATGACCAGACAGGTTAAAGTGTTCTCCCACTGGTTTTTGAGTATTATGATTCCTGATGTCAGATTTGTGTCCATTCATTCTTTTGCGTAGAGACTGTCCGGTTTGGCCAATGTACATGGCAGAGGGGCATTGCTGGCGCATGATGGCATATATCACATTGGTAGATGTGCAGGTGAATGAGCCCCGATGGTATGGCTGATGTGATTAGGTCCTATGATGATGTCACTTGAATAGATATGTGGACAGAGTTGGCATCGGGCTTTAAGATTTCATGGTAGAAGTTCCCCCAGTGCTTAAATTTCTGCCTCTGGGCATGCACATTGCTGCCTCCTTCTAAGTGTCCGATCCTCTATCTTCCATATAAACCCGGCCTAGAGCAATTCACAGACAGACAGATGAATGTCTATCTTGCATGCAGGGCCCAATTTGGTAGGCATGCTCAGAGGCTGCTTACTAAATTGGGTCCCATTCATAATCTGGCCAGAGGAAGAAGCAGTGCTCATGTTATAGCTTTTAGCCCAGTGGTTAGAGCAGGCCTGCACAACTCGTAAAGCGGCGAGGGCCATATTACTCCAAAGAAAACAGCTGAGGCCCGAAACCCCCCAGCCCCGCCGAACCCCACCCCCAGCACCACCCAGCCCCCCTGAAACACAACACCCCCCCCCAGCGCCGCCCGCCCCGCGGAAACAACCCCCCCAGTGCTGCCGAAACACCCCCCCAGCGCTGCCCAGCCCCCCGAAACAACACCCCCCCCCAGCGCCACCCGCCCCGCGGAAACAAACCCTCCTTCCCTAGCGCCGCCCCACCGAAACAGCGGTATTGAACCTTGGTAATATGTTATAGCGGGCTCCTAAGGTAGTATAATTAAGGTAAAAGAAAACTGTCTTTTTGCTAGAAGTAGAATAAGATCTTCCCCCCACTTTGTAATCAATTGCCCTGTTGAATGAATGAGGTGTGAATGAGGAAGGCGTGGAAGGCAGGCACCTCCAGACAGCTGCAGCCCTTGGAGAGGGGATGGGAGCCAGACCAGATCAGTAGAACAGGTCAGCCACCAACTCGCCACTCGCCTCCTCAGCCCCCCACCCCTGCCGCCGGCTCACCTGCCCCCCCCGCCATTGCCCACCCGCTTGCCTCCCCCGCCGCTGGCTCATCTGCCCCCCGCCCCACTGCCTGCCCACTCACCTCCTCAGCTCTCCTCTCCCGCTGCCGGCTCACCTGCCCCCCTGCCACTGCCTGCCTGCTCGCCTCCTCAGCCGCCGGCTCACCTGCCCCCCCCCCCACTGCCCGCCCGCTCACCTCCTCAGCCCCCCCCCGCAGCTCGCCTACTCACCCCCTGCCACTGTCCGCCTGCTTGCCTCCTCAGCCGGCTCCTACAACAAGTTAGGAAAAAGATCTTGGAGTCATCGTGGATAGTTCTCTGAAGATGTCCACACAGTGTGCAGAGGTGGTCAAAAAAGCAAACAGGATGTTAGGGATCATTAAAAAGAGGATAGAGAATAAGACTGAGAATATATTATTTCCCTTATATAAATCAATGGTATGCCCACATCTCGAATACTGCATACAGATGTGGTCTCCTCATCTCAAAAAAGATATACTGGCACTAGAAAAGGTTCAGAAAAGGGCAACTAAAATGATTAGGAGGTTGGAACGGGTCCCATATGAGGAGAGATTAAAGAGGCTAGGACTCTTCAGCTTGGAAAAGAGGAGACTAAGGGGGGATATGATAGAGGTATATAAAATCATGAGTGATGTGGAGAAAGTGGATAAGGAAAAGTTATTTACTTATTCCCATAATACAAGAACTAGGGGTCACCAAATGAAATTAATAGGCAGCAGGTTTAAAACAAATACAAGGAAGTTCTTCACGCAGTGCACAGTCAACTTGTGGAACTCCTTACCTGAGGAGGTTGTGAAGGCTAGGACTATAACAGCGTTTAAAAGAGAACTGAATAAATTCATGGTAGTTAAGTCCATTAATGGCTATTAGCCAGGATGGGTAAGGAATGGTGTCCCTAGCCTTTGTTTGTCAGAGGATGGAGATGGATGGCAGGAGAAAGATCACTTTATCATTGCCTGTTAGGTCCACTCCCTCTGGGGCATCTGGCGTTGGCCACTGTCGGTAGACAGGATACTGGGCTAGATGGACCTTTGGTCTGACCCGGTACGGCCGTTCTTATGCTCTTATGAGAAAGAATTTGAACAGTGGTCTCCCATGTCTCAGGAGAGTGCTCAAACCACTGAGCTATGGGATATTCTAATATAGGGCTCTCTAAATCTCTCTCCTTGAAGCTGTTCCACTGTGGATCAATAACGAAAGAGTGACTAGAGCAGGGGGACTGGACCCTGCTGTCTCCCACCTCGGTGCCCTAAACAACAATCTACAGCGTCAGTCTCTCACCCAATGACTGTTCTACTGTGGATAAATACTTACATAGCCATTGGGGGTGAGAGAGAGTGATTCTACAAGCTGGTGTTTAGGGCACCCAGATGGGAAATAGGATTTGTATAGGGGTCTCCCTTCTCCCCTTGTGGTAGTGAAGGGGAACTGAACCTGAGTCTCCCATATTCCAGGTGAGTACTTTAACCACTGGGCTGACAGTTATGAGGCAGGCACCACCTTCTCCAGCCAAAGCAGGTGCCCAACTCATTCCATCACAAAGTTTATTAGGCATCTAAGGGGCCTGACTCTAGGAGACAGGTTCCTGTTGGTGGATCACAAGCTCAGATCGGTACATACCTCCAAGGGAGGGGAGGGGACTTAGGACACATCCTTCTTGGCAGGTTTCAGAGTAGCAGCCGTGTTAGTCTGTATCCGCAAAAATAACAGGAGTACTTGTGGCACCTTAGAGACTAACAAATTTATTAGAGCATGAGCTTTCGTGGGCTACAGCTCACTTCTTCAGATGCCTAGAGTGGAACACACAGACAGAAGATATTTATACATACAGAGAACATGAAAAAATTCAATTAGTGTAATGACCCAACCATTTTTTTGTTGCAAAACTGACACAAAACTTCAAAAACAGACTCCAAAGAGAGGTTTCAGAGTAGCAGCCGTGTTAGTCTGTATCCGCAAAAATAACAGGAGTACTTGTGGCACCTTAGAGACTAACAAATTTATTAGAGCATAAGCTTTCGTGGGCTACAACCCACTTCTTCGGATGCATATAGAGTGAAACATATATTGAGGAGATATATATACACACATACAGAGAGCATGAACAGGTGGGAGTTGTCTTACCAAGTCTGAGAGGCCAATTAAGTAAGAGAAAAAAAAAACTAGACACAATCAACTCAGGGCTAAATAGGGATTGGGAATGGCTGAGCCATTACAAACATTGAATCTATCTCCCCTTGTAAGTATTCTCACACTTGCTTCTTATCAAACTGTCTGTACTGGGCTATCTTGATTATCACTTCAAAAGTTTTTTTTTTTTCCCTCTTACTTAATTGGCCTCTCAGACTTGGTAAGACAACTCCCACCTGTTCATGCTCTCTGTATGTGTGTATATATATCTCCTCAATATATGTTTCACTCTATATGCATCCGAAGAAGTGGGTTGTAGCCCACGAAAGCTTATGCTCTAATAAATTTGTTAGTCTCTAAGGTGCCACAAGTACTCCTGTTATTTTTGCGGATACAGACTAACACGGCTGCTACTCTGAAACCTCTCTTTGGAGTCTGTTTTTGAAGTTTTGTGTCAGTTTTGCAACAAAAAAATGGTTGGGTCATTACACTAATTGAATTTTTTCATGTTCTCTGTATGTATAAATATCTTCTGTCTGTGTGTTCCACTCTAGGCATCTGAAGAAGTGAGCTGTAGCCCACGAAAGCTCATGCTCTAATAAATTTGTTAGTCTCTAAGGTGCCACAAGTACTCCTGTTATCCTTCTTGGCAGTATCTTTCATTGGCTAGCTTAGGTAGCCCCCCACCTAGCATGCTGGCTTTTGTGGATTGCATTCTAAGGCACTTCTCTCTCCCTATGTGTTGTGTAGAGAGCAAAAGCACCTAAGTAGGCTTTGCGGATCACAGTGTTGTTCCTGGGATTTGCTAGGTGCCTAAAAGTTAGGCATTGCCACACTCAGCGTTGCAATGCTTCAGTCCCTTTGTGAATCTGGACCACTGTATTTCCATAGTATCTCCAGCTATCACAGGAACTTTGAGTGATAGAGTGAATATCAAATCTCCCTCCCTATACTAAACCCGGCTGTGTGCTGGAGAGTCCCACCTTGATGTTGGAGTATAAATTCTCTACCAAGGCTGTGAATTGGCTAGGCAGACACTATTGCATTGGGGAGCCCTAAGAGGCAATGAGGAGTGGATCTGTAGAGTGACCTCACCCAGCAGACCTCACAACACAGAGATAGGGTGGAAACCATAGAGTTGGCCTCTGAAAGGTGCAAGAAATGCAGACCCAACTCCTGTTGCCTTGCCTGTTATTCAGCAGAACCACATTAATTCTATTACTTGAAGGGCTTCCTGAAGCCACAGTGGTGGGCAGAGCAGAATGAATAACTTAGTGAATAACAGCAAGGTGCTCTAGCATCACAGGATCACAGAAAAGAAACCCAACTGCTAAATCATTCCCATTTAGCCCAGCTCCAATCTATGTGGCATGCAGGGAAGGTGGAATTGAATAGACTGTAGCACAAGTGCACTGCAGTTGTGAGAACATGCAACTTCAGGTTTTCCAAGTGCAACAGAGTCCTACCTATCTGTGGGTGTGATTGTGCCTCAGTTTGCCCAGTTCAGGTGTCTCCATTTCTCCTCAGGTTGGCAATCTCCCTTCTGTGGGAGGGTCAGTTAGGTAGGTTGCTTTTTAATGATTTGGCCCTCCAGAGCAACCAAAAGAGTCCAAAACAAAACACTTCAACCTTTTTTTTTTTTTTTTTTGCACCTTAAAGACTAACCGATTTATTTGGGCATAAGCTTTCATGGGGAAAAAAACCACTTCTTCAGATGCATGGAGTGAAAATTACAGATGCAGGCATTATATAATGACACATGAAGATAAGGGAGTTACCTCACAATTGGAGAACCAGCGTTGACAGGGCCAATTCAATCAGGTCAGTGGCATTCCTAGGCCTTGGCTACACTGGCGCTGTACAGCGCTGCAACTTGCTGCGCTCAGGGGTGTGAAAACGCCCCCACCTGAGCACAGCGAGTACAGCACTGTAAAGCGCCAGTGTAATCAGAGTCTGCAGCGCTCGCAGCGCTGCAAGCTATTCCCCTCGGAGAGCAGCTGGGAAGTCCTGAGTGTAGCCAAGGCCCTAGTCTTAGCAAGACTTTGGTGGGGTTGTTCCACCCCCCCACCCAATCTGCTTCTGTGCGCCTCATTTTCACAGCAATGATGAGGCTTCATCAGACACAGCCCCACTCTGGGCTCAACGGTCTACTGCCTCCTTGACCCTGGACTAAAGATACTCTTGGCCCGCCTCAGGCTAAACAATTCCTTCTTTGGTTTTCCACAGGCCACAACTTTCACCTCTGTCCATAGAAGGGATCAAGAGGGGACTTCCTGCCACACTCACTGGAAATTTCAGCAGAAGGCCACTAAACAACTGTGGCAGCTGCCATCTTGGCCAACACACCAGGGATTGAGTGGGAACCTCCAGAGCTGGAGGAGGGGACAGGGGACGTCTACAACAGAATCTTCTTTTCCATGGATTAGACGCTGAGGGGAACCTGTAACACACGCTCACCAGTGGATTGCTCAGCACACATGCCAACACCAGATCTCAAGTCCACACTCATGTGTGTTATCCCAGGCATTTTCCTTCACACTCTTTACCCCTCCTTAGAGTTCTTTGTTCTTTTCTTGCCTGTCTTTAGGCCTCCTCCGAGACCTTTTCCCTCTACTCTAAGTCTGGCCTCTCCCTGCTCTTTCTAAAACTAACCAAACATCTGCATTATAGAATCTTGCAATCACCTGCTGTTCATCACATGTCTGCACTACATCTCCCATCAGCCTCTCTGGACTACATCCCCCAGAATTCCCTCTGTGAAAGTGAAATGAATTATATTAAAGAAATAGAATGAATTAAAGAATGCTGTATGTACCTTTAAGTAGAAATGAGAAATGCTGCAATCCATGTGGCAGGAAAGCAGACATTAACTGCTTAATGAATTGCCCCACTTAAGGGCAATTGGTGAAGCATTAGCCTTAGATAAAAGTTAATAAGGAAGCAGGATATGCATATTGTGCCCCATGCAAATTTTACAATTTGGCTCTCTCTGTCCCTTTGTTTAGTTCGCACCCTTTTATCTGTATAAATAAGACTGTTTGAATCTTGCATGGGGGCTCACATTATCTGAATGTATTAGCAGAGCGCTGTGCTAATAAAACAGAGTGGTCTGACAAACTATGAGTCCTGAGTCTAACTTTGACAATTTGGAGGTCCCACCGAGATGGCAACCGTCTTCACTGGGGCCGTGTGATTCCTGACCATTATTGTAGGATGACCGTGGTAGCCGGCACCTGGGCATTTGGCCCGAGCAGTCCTCCTACTGAATGGAAGGGTGCACGACCACAGTGAGGTCTACGCCATCGAACCTGTTGGTTCCCACTCTGTTCTGGTAGGGATCCCGGGATCTGACATCAGGAATCTGGTCAGGTAATTATTTCTGTGTTTTGTCCGGACTGAGGACTGTCCTGTCTCTGTGTCTATCCGTCCTCCTGTGGAGTGTTTGAGTCTGGGTGCCATCTCCGTCCGGGGATCGGCCGACCAAGGGGTTCCTGTCCCCGCGGTCTGAGTGAGTGAAATCTGCACAATCACAGCCGCACCGCACCTTGGGTAAAACCCTTGGTGTGAAAGCAAGGGCGATTGAGTCAGTAGCCTGTGGGCTCCTTTTGTGTGTTGCACCGGGCATCGCTCTGACGAACCCGAATTTCCTTCTTGTGTGATTGGTGTGTGTAAAGTCCTCCTGTATTGGTAACCAGACGTCTAAGTCGGGACAGTTCCCTAAAGGAACGCCGGCTCTGTATTTTCTGTATTTTAGGAAGGGTCTGGACTCCTGTAAATTTCTGGGAAAATGGTCTAGGCTAACTCAGGGGAATCCCAAAACTCAGTGGCCACTGTTCAAATCTTGGAACAAAGACCGAGTGGATGTCTTAAAAAACAAACTCGGCCAACCTAAAACTAAATTGGCTAAAGGAGAGGTTAATTGTTTCATGCAGTGGTGGGAAGAGGCAAATCGTAGGTGGACAAAATCAAAACTTGCCTCTCTCAAATATTCAAATAATAAGTTAAAAGCTTTATTAAAAGCCTCCTCTCCCACCACCAGACCGAGCGCTCCTCTTTACCCTGTTCTCCGAAAAAACCCCAAAAAACCCCAACAACCCCGGATCGATCCCAACTCCCTTCATACTCCCCTCTCATTGTAAAAAGGATAAAATGCCCCTTGTTCTGTTCCCCTTCGTTGTCTGCCTCAGAAACTGATTCTTTAGTGTTCCACTACCAATTCAGCAAGGAGGGTGGGCTCCTCAACTAGCCCCCACCTAGGGTGACCAGACAGCAAATGTGAAAAATCGGGATGGGGGTGGGGGGTAATAGGAGCCTATATAAGAAAAAGATCCAAAAATCGGGACTGTCCCTATAAAATCGGGACATCTGGTCACCCTACCTCCACCCTTCCTGGTCCCTTTCCTTAAGCATTTCTTTCAAAATTGTGAAATGACCACAATATCACTCACAAAAATGGTCCATTGGAAAAAGCAGGATCGGGCCCAGACAAGCAGGCAAGCAACAGATAAAGAAACTAAAAAAAACAGGTTGGAAGCCCTAAGGGCATAGTGTCAGGAGTAAGTGCAAGTATGAACCCCTGGAACAATACTTAAAATGGTGAAATCTGAGTTAATAAAGGTTTCAGAGTAGCAGCCGTGTTAGTCTGTATCCGCAAAAATAACAGGAGTACTTGTGGCACCTTAGAGACTAACAAATTTATTAGAGCATAAGCTTTCGTGGGCTACAACCCACTTGCATCCGAAGAAGTGGGTTGTAGCCCACAAGTACTCCTGTTATTTTTGAGTTAATAAAGGTGTCATTTTGGGAAATAAACAAGTGATTTAAGGAAAGAGAGTGAAAAGTTAACTCTACAGAGGCTGGAGAGAATTAAACAGTTAAACTTTGTGAAAATGTTAAAAAGGATCTTGTTAAAAGAATTCTTGGTTTCTTTGCAGCCATTCTAAAGGAAAAATGGGCCCTTTTCCAGAGGAATGTCTGTAAATAATCCAGGTAAAGAGACTATCTAATTAAAATCATTTGACTATGGACAATTGAGTCAAATTTGCTAAAAGAACATAAGGGGGGAGGGGGTTCTATTGGAACTTAACTGCCCCAAATGTATAAAGGTAATGTAATCTATGTACAGCTATGTAAAAACAAAGCAGTGTAAGGCCTGGTCTACACTACACCTTTAATTCGGATTTAGTGGCTTTAATTCGAATTAACTCTGGAACCGTCCACACAACGAAGCCATTTAATTCGAATTAAAGGGCCCTTTAATTCGATTTCTGTACTCCACCCCGACGAGCGGAGTAGCGCCAAAATCGAATTTGTCAATTCGAATTAGCGTTAGTGTGGCCGCAATTCGATGTTATTGGCCTCCAGGAGCTATCCCACAGTGCACCATTGTGACCGCTCTGGCCAGCAATCTGAACTCGCATGCACTGGCCAGGTGGACAGGAAAAGCCCCGGGAACATTTGAATTTCATTTCCTGTTTGCACAGCGTGGAGAGCACAGGTGACCACAGAGAGCTCATCAGCACAGGTAACCATGCAGGCTGATAATCGAAAAAGAGCACCAGCATGGACCGTACAGGAGGTACTGGATTTGATCTCTATATGGGGAGAGGATTCAGTGCTAGCTGAACTGCGTTCGAAAAGACGAAATGCCAAAACTTATGAAAAAATTTCCAAGGGCATGATGGAGAGAGGCCACAATAGGGACACAGATCAGTGCCGCGTGAAAGTCAAGGAGCTCAGACAAGCCTATCAAAAAGCAAAGGAGGCAAACGGTCGCTCCGGGTCAGAGCCGCGGACATGCCGCTTCTACGCTGAGCTAAATGCATTTCTAGGGGGGGCCGCCACCACTACCCCACCTCTGACTGTGGATTCCGAGCTGGGGATAATCTCATCAGGGACACCTGATGATTCCGCGGAAGGGGAAGAGGAGGAGGAGGAGGAGGACGAGCTGGCAGAGAGCACCCAGCTCTCCGTTCTCCCCAACAGCCAGGAACTGTTTCTCACCCTGACTGAAGTACCCTCCCAAGCCTCCCAAGCCAGCACCCAAGACCATGACCCCATGGAAGGGACCTCAGGTGAGTTTACCTTTTAAAATATAAAACATGGTTTAAAAGCAAGCATTTTTAATGATTAATTTGCCCTGAGCACTTGGGATGCATTCGCAGCCAGTACAGCTACTGGAAAAGTCTGTTAACATGTCTGGGGATGGAGCGGAAATCCTCCAGGGACATCTCCATGAAGCTCTCCTGGAGGTACTCCAAAAGCCTTGCCACAAGGTTTCTGGGCAGTGCAGCCTTATTCCGTCCTCCATGGTAGGACACTTGACCACGCCATGCTAGTAGCAAGTAATCTGGTATCATTGCCTGACAGAGCCTGGCAGCGTATGGTCCCGGTGTTTGCTGGCATTCAAGCAACATCCGTTCTTTATCTTGCTGTGTAATCCTCAGGAGAGTGATATCGCTTAGGGTAACCTGGTTGAAATAAGGGAATTTAATTAAGGGGACTGAGGTGGCCGTTCCTACTGGGCTGTTTGCCTGTGGCTGAAAAGAAATCCTTCCCTGCATTTAGCCAAGTGCAAGGGGGGGGGAGGATTGGCCCAGAGCTTTTCGCGTTTTGCTAGCAGGGATCTTCCCTGATACCAGCCAGGCGGTGGGGGGAGGGATAAAGCACTCATCCCAGAGAATTCATGGCGGGTGGGGGGGGGGGTGTTAGTTTGTTTCCTGCAGGGATCTTCCCTGATACCAGCCACGCGGGGGGGGGGGAGGGATAAAGCACTCATCCCAGAGAATTCATGGCGGGTGGGGTGGTGGTGTTAGTTTGGTTCCTGCAGGGATCTTCCCTGATACCAGCCACGCGGTGGGGGGAGGGATAAAGCACTCATCCCAGAGAATTCATGGCGGGTGGGGGGGGGGGTGTTAGTTTGGTTCCTGCAGGGATCTTCCCTGATACCAGCCACGCGGTGGGGGGAGGGATAAAGCACTCATCCCAGAGAATTCATGGCGGGTGGGGTGGTGGTGTTAGTTTGGTTCCTGCAGGGATCTTCCCTGATACCAGCCACGCGGTGGGGGGAGGGATAAAGCACTCATCCCAGAGAATTCATGGCGGGTGGGGTGGTGGTGTTAGTTTGGTTCCTGCAGGGATCTTCCCTGATACCAGCCACGCGGTGGGGGGAGGGATAAAGCACTCATCCCAGAGAATTCATGGCGGGTGGGGGGGGGGGGTGTTAGTTTGGTTCCTGCAGGGATCTTCCCTGATACCAGCCACGCGGTGGGGGGAGGGATAAAGCACTCATCCCAGAGAATTGGATGGGGGGGGGGTGTTAACCTTCAGCAGCAGAAAACAAGCTAACAGGAAAACTGCAGCACAACGGGCTTTGCTTGGTATGTGGGAAAGCAGGGCGCAGAAGCCTAAAGACAGTGGCTTACCATGGCAGCATGCAAGGTGAATTCTGTTTCCCCGACCTGCGTCTGTGATCTCTAGCAGCAAAGCCACAGGCACTCAATATTAAGAGGCAAAATGCGACCTTGCACAGAAATCACATGTGCTATGTAATGTGAATAGTATACACCGTGAAAGAGTATAAGCATTGTTCTGAAAAATGTATCTTTTAAAAAAATTCTCTCCTTTTTTCACTCCCTCCAGCAGGTGCAAATGTTTCAAGCCTCCCTCCTCCTTCCCGAAGGCTATCCCAGATAAGGCGTCGTAAAAAAAAAACGAGAGAAGAGATGTTTTCCGAAATCATGCAATCCACCAGGAATGAAAGAGCTCATCTGAATGAGTGGAAGGAGACGGTTTGCAAGTATAGGAAAGAAGCCAGTGACCGTGAGGACAGGAGGGACCAACGTGAGGACATGAGGGACCAACGTGAGGACAGGAGGGACCAACGTGAGGAGAGGAGAGACGCTCGAGATGAGAGGTGGCGGCAGGAAGATCAGAGGAGTCGGGAAGCAACGCTGGGGCTGCTGCGTGAGCAAACAGACATGCTCCGGCGTCTGGTGGAGCTTCAGGAACGGCTGCTGGAGAACCGAGTGCCGCTACAGCCCCTGTATAACCCCCCTACCTCCTCACCATGTTCCATAGCCTCCACACCCAGACGTGTAAGAACACGGGGGGGGAGGCTCCGTACACCCTCCCATTCCACCCCAGTGGACAGCCCAAGCAAAAGGCTGCCATTTTTTTAACCTTTTTTTACTGGGCTTTTCCTTCCCGCAGATCCTCCTCCCAAACCCCACTCAGGTTCTGTGCCGCTACAGCCCCTGTATAACCCCCCTACCTCCTCACCATTTTCCATAGCCTCCACACCCAGATGTGTAAGAACACGGGGGGGGGGAGGCTCCGTACACCCTCCCATTCCACCCCAGTGGACAGCCCAAGCAAAAGGCTGCCATTTTCTTAACCTTTTTTTACTGGGCTTTTCCTTCCCGCTGATCCTCCTCCCAAACCCCACTCAGGTTCTCTCCCTCTTTTTATAATCAATTCATAAAGAATAAATGATTTTTAAACAATGGTGACTTTATTTCCTTTGAAAGCAAGCTGGGGGAAGGGGGAGGGTGGGTTCCTTACAGAGAATGAGTCAATAAAGGGGGCGGGTTTTCAGGAAGGATAAACAAACATAAATTTCACACTGTAGCCTGGCCAGTCATGAAACTGGTTTTCAAAGCTTCCCTAATGCGCAGCGCTTCATCGTGTGCTCTTCTAATCGCCCTGGTGTCTGGCTGCGAGTAATCAGCAGCCAGGCGATTTGCCTCAGCCTCCCACCCTGCCATAAAGGTCTCCCCCTTGCTCTCACAGAGATTGTGAAGCACACAGCAAGCAGTAATAACAATGGGGATATTGGTTTGGCTGAGGTCTGAGCGAGTCAATAAGGATCGCCAGCGACCTTTTAAACGGCCAAATGCACATTCTACCACCATTCTGCACTTGCTCAGCCTGTAGTTGAACAACTCCTGACTCCTGTCCAGGCTGCCTGTGTATGGCTTCATGAGCCATGGCATTAAGGGGTAGGCTGGGTCCCCAAGAATAACAATTGGCATTTCAACATCCCCCACGGTTATTTTCTGGTCCGGAAAGTAAGTCCCTTGCTGCAGCCGTTTAAACAGATTGGTGTTCCTGAAGACGCGAGCGTCATGAACCCTTCCCGGCCAGCCCACATGGATGTTGGTGAAACGTCCCTTGTGATCCACAAGTGCTTGCAGCACCATTGAGAAGTACCCCTTGCGGTTTATGTACTGGGTACCCTGGTGCTCCGGTGCCAAGATAGGAATATGGGTTCCATCTATTGCCCCACCACAGTTAGGGAATCCCATTGCAGCAAAGCCATCCACTATGACCTGCACATTTCCCAGAGTCACTACCTTTCGTAGCAGCACCTCCGTGATTGCTTTGGCTACTTGCATCACAGCAGCCCCCACAGTAGATTTGCCCACTCCAAATTGATTCCCGACTGACCGGTAGCTGTCTGGCGTTGCAAGCTTCCACAGGGCTATCGCCACTCGCTTCTCAACTGTGAGGGCTGCTCTCATCTTGGTATTCTGGCGCTTCAGGGCAGGGGAAAGCAAGTCACAAAGTTCCATGAAAGTGCCCTTACGCATGCGAAAGTTTCTCAGCCACTGGGAATCGTCCCACACCTGCAACACTATGCGGTCCCACCAGTCTGTGCTTGTTTCCCGGGCCCAGAATCGGCGTTCAAAGCCTATAACCTGGCCCATTAACATCATAATCTCCAAAGCACCGGGGCCCGCGGTCTCAGAGAATTCTGTGTCCGTGTCCATGTCCTCATCACGCTGGTCGCTGCGCTGCAATCGCCGCCTCCTCCTCCTCCTCGCCTCTTGTTTCTGGTCCTGTGTAAGCATAAACTCCACGAGAAAGCGCGAGGTGTTTATAATGTTCAAGACTGCGTTCTGGAGCACAACGGGATCCATGCTTGATGCAGAATGGAGTCTGCAGAGTTCACTCAGGAAAAAAGGCGCGAAATGGTTGTCTGCCGTTGCTTTCAGGGAGGGAGGGGGAGGCTGTACCCAGAACTACCTGCGACAATGTTTTTTGCCCCATCATGCACTGGGGTCTCAACCCAGAATTCCAAGGGGGGTGGAGACTGCGGGAACTATGGGATAGCTATGTAAAAGCTACCCACAATGCAACGCTCTGGAAATCGATGCTACTATGGTAGCTTGGACGCAAACCACCGAATTAATGGTGCCTAGTGTGGCCGAATACATTCGAATTTACAAAATCGGTTTCCTAAATTCGAATTATATAAATTCGAATTAATCCTGTAGTGTAGACATACCCTAAGAGGGATGTTAAGGAAGAGAAAATGTGTATGTATCTGTCTGTCTGTGGGAATATGTGAGGTTTGTAAAACTCCTGTTTTGTAAGTTTAAGATAAATTGGTTTTGTTTTGTTTATAATGCCACTAAAAATCCATTTGACTCTTTAATTCAAAGTTGCAAAACTGACAGACCTTTTTGCCAGACACAGGTAATCAGTGTTGGTTGACTTTGAGATTTGGTATTTAACCCTTAAGGGGTAACTTGATTCTTTACAAAATTTAAATGTTTTCAAATAAAGACCAAGTCATGACTGCAGCAGGGCAGTCAAAATCAGAAGAATAGGGAGAGACTCTGGATTCTGTTTGTTTGTTTGTTTTTGTAACAAAATAGCAAATGAAAGCTGTAGGAAAAGAATAAAGACAGTGGCCCTCTGAAGCAACAGCAGGGGTGAGGTGCACAAAACAAAAAGAAGCAATGTTAGAAATACTGAGCCTTAAAATGGCTCTGTGTAATCAGACTGTCACTTTGATAAGGGTACATAAAACTCTGTAAGAACAAAAGAAACAGTTACACCTTATGTAAAAATTAATATGGCTAATGTTTTAAAAGTTAAAGTATAGAAGGAATGTGCAGACATGTGCAGTGTATATTATAGAGGGGGTAAAAGAAATGCAAACGAAACATGCTACTTAATTAAAATCCTATTAGGGCTCCAAAGGAGCCACAATAGACTGTGTTTTCTTTTTCAGCTCTCTGTGTGTTTTGGAAGCAAGAGTTAAAAGTAATCAAAACTCTGGTCAAAGTTAATTGTGTTCCTTTTAAGACAGAGTCTCTGAGCTCTGCTAATGGTTTTGAATCCAAAAGCCAAGCCTGTGTTGATGCAAATTATCTAACTAAAGGAAGTGAGAGAACTGCCAGCACAAAGAAGTTGCAGATAAAGAACATATTGGTCAGCAAACAAATTGTCTAAATAAAAGGCACGGTATAACAAGATACCTTTAATTAAAATAAATTTAATGTTAATAAGTACCCCTGTAACACTGTATAGTGTGTATGATTTTTGGGAAAAAATCCTTTATGGTAATGATGCTTTTCAGCTGTTACCTGTGAACAAACTTAAAGCTTAACACAGCAGGAAAGACATTGTAAACTTGGTCTGCTGTAAAGGAAAAACTGAGGTACACCACCTCATGGATTTAATGACTGAACAGTGGGATGATTTCCCCATAACTCTTAAAAGATAGAAGCCATTAAAACCTGGCCTGCCTATAGAACAAAAAAACACACAGGAAAATATGGAGGTAATTCCTCTTGTTTTGCCTGCAATCAGCAAGGGTATTTGTGAAAGAAAGGAATATTTTAAGTAATAATGAATGCCACCCCAAAAGGGGTAGAAAAATGTTATTTTTGTCTTTCAGAAAAAGCTGATACCAGCTACAGGACAACCTAATACAGAAACAAATAAAAGTGGGTATGATTATCCATGCCTGTTGCTCCAAAGCCCTGTAGTAAAAACATTTCACTAGGATCCTATATGTGGGATAAAATGAATAATGAGACCAAAGTACTGTATAATGGGCTATGTGTATGTGTTAATTCTTGGGGGCAAAGTGTTTTAAAAGAATGGAAGTGTTAGCAACCTTCCAATAGACAAATGTAAATGTAATGTAAGTAATGTGTTTACAAAAGGTAAAAAGGTAACATAGTTCCTAAAACAAACAAAAAGGCAATGTGGGGAACCGAACCATTCATATTATACATGCAAATGGCAACATGTTAAGAATTGCCACTGCAGAAAGACATAACAGCTTAGCATTGGTATAACATATTTTCTGAATGGTCTCCCACAACTAATGGCATACTAATGTTACTATCCCTAATTGTTTTTGGTTTTAAATTGTATGTGGGTTTAATTGGAATGTTTGCAATGTGCTGTTCGATAAAACAAATGTATGCAAAGCTAGAGCCACAGGCCCAAATCACCTCCCAGTATTTTCTATTACGTGGACTAAATAAGAAGTGACACTGGCGATTAATAATCTTAGTGTCAAAAGGGGGATATGTAGGAGCAGGATTTTATAATGTCCCATAAGAATTAATGTATTATTTGATTTCATCCTGTCAGCCACCCTTTTTGAATAGCAGAAAGGAATGACAAACCAGAACAATCCTTATGACTGATTATGGTCACCCTTTTGTTTTAAAATAAATTATAATGTCTACTATGGTTTCCTATATGTATTACAAAGTAGGCACTCTAGTTAAATATACATTTCTTTGTTTTAAGGTTTAGTAAGTAAGAAACAGGATTCTCTATTGTGTCTATGTTAAGTAGATTAGAGGAATATTAAAGGCCTGGGTCTCAATGTAAATTGTCTTGGTTATTGATTGTAAAACTTAGCAAGGTTTTAATTTGCAATGCCTTTTTGCTCGATATAAAATACTACTGTTTGTATTCTCAATCTGTTTGTGTGAATGAGGAATGTATGCATCAGAAAAAGATAAGGTGTGAAGGCCATTGTTATAGCCAGAGTCAAGGAAAAAGAAGTAAAGAAACTTAAAGGACAGCAAAGAATCATCAGGTACTGCTTACTATCCAGGCGGCTGTTAAACTGTCTGGCATCACAGCATGGATACATGCTTCACAGTGTAAGAAGGCACCCCCAGCAAGCCAATCATCACCTCAGGACCACGCAGAGTCAATTTTGACTCCAGAAGAAGACGTAGAGGAACAGCCTGCAATACCTTACCATCTACGCTCTCGTAAGGGTTGCCAGAAGCAGATGACGACCTAAAGCAAGGCCCAAAAAGAAGTAGTAGTGAGCCTAGCGCCTGCTGCCTCGTGGATGTAAAACCGTGACTGCGGTTCCCTCAGTTGAGGTTGTCAGAACCAGAAGGGCCTTGCGTCCAACATGCGCCTCTGGTGGCGCCTGGTCCTCGGCTACTGGTGTCTTAAGGTCTGGGGAGTCCACAATGACAATTCTTTTATCCAGCAGCAAGTGTGGATAGCTCAGACCCTTAATATTTCTAATTGCTGGGTCTGCAGCCACATCCCAGCCCACTCTCAAGCTGGTGTTCCTGTCCTGGCAATCCCACTCAATTCCCCAGACCTCACTGGAGGACCTCGTCCGTTTAACAAAACATGGAACAATAATGACACTTGGGAAGCAGTGGGAATAAATGTATCTAAATGGATAAGTGTGATGGAGGGAAAAGGTCATTGGTGTTGGGTGTGTAATGGGACAGGGCTGGATCTGGGAAAAAGCCGTTGCCTTCAGCATATTGTGGCCAATGTTGTATGGGATTATTCGAACAAAACTAAAAAGTGGCGGGCTGGGTATGGGGATATGAAATTTTTTCTTGACCTGAGGATCAAACAGAAAAATCAATTTCATGTTCCCCCTACAGTAACCTTAGTGAAAACAATACAATCTTTCAACACCATGCAAAAAGGCTCCTAAGGTTACAAGCAGTAGTTGAAATAATGGCAAATGAAACTGGAGAGAGTTTAAAAAAAAAACCCTGGCCAAAGAAACGGGCGATCTGACAGATGGCCCTCCAAAACCATCAGGCATTGGACATAGTGCTGGCGGCCAAAGGAGGGACATGTGCTATCATTGGAAAAAGAAAAAATATTGTGTGTATATACCTGACAACACCAATAAGGTAATAGATCGCGCTAGTCACTTAGAACAAATCGCATATCTTCCCCATGAAGAGCCAAGTTCTTTATGGAAGTGGCTAAGTAACCTGTTAAATTTCTTTGGCATAGGAAACTGGTTGTTTCAGGGAGCCCTGACTATCCTGTTTGAAATCCTAATGATTTTTGTATGCTTTCAGCTAATCTCCTGTTGTATCCAGAATTGTGTAAGGTATGCCACCCAAGTGACTGCCCCAAAACAGAGTGCTAATATGATGATTTTAAAATATCACTGATTAACGAAGAGATAAAGAACGATTAATATGTGGAACCCAGTAATTGTTGGTCTTTGCGTAAGCTTGACCAAAAGGAGGGATTGTGAAAGTGAAATGAATTATATTAAAGAAATAGAATGAATTAAAGAATGCTGTATGTACCTTTAAGTAGAAATGAGAAATGCTGCAATCCATGTGGCAGGAAAGCAGACATTAACTGCTTAATGAATTGCCCCACTTAAGGGCAATTGGTGAAGCATTAGCCTTAGATAGATAAAAGTTAATAAGGAAGCAGGATATGCATATTGTGCCCCATGCAAATTTTACAATGTTGCTCTCTCTGTCCCTTTGTTTAGTTCGCACCCTTTTATCTGTATAAATAAGACTGTTTGAATCTTGCATGGGGGCTCACATTATCTGAATGTATTAGCAGAGCGCTGTGCTAATAAAACAGAGTGGTCTGACAAACTATGGCCTTGGCTACACTCGCGATTCACAGCGCTGCCGCGCGCGAGTGTAGTCGCACCGCCAGCACTGCGAGAGCTCTCTCGCAGCGCTGCAAGTACTCCACCTCTCCGAGGGGAATAGCTTGCAGCACTGCGAGGGAGCATGCAGCGCTGCAGGCGCTGATTACACTGGCGCTTTACAGCGCTGCACTCGCTGCGCTCAGGGGGGGTGTTTTTTCACACCCCTGAGCGCAGCAAGTGCAGCGCTGTGAATTGCCAGTGTAGCCAAGGCCTATGAGTCCTGAGTCTAACTTTGACAATTCATTCCATGCTGAACCAGGCATGGGCAGTACTTGACCTATAGCCTCATTTAATGGGCCAGCACACACCCTGTTACAATGAGAATCTGTGTTCTGTTTTCTTAAAACTATAGCAGGAAATTCGGCAGGCAAAAAATTAGAAATGCTATATAGTGAAACAGAAAGTAGCTTTAGGAATAATGTTGTTTTCCTAACGCTAGTAAAGTTCCTTGTTAGAAGAAAGCAATTCTTTTTGTGATGCTTTATCATTGTTGCACAAGTTTTGCTTTTTCAAAATTGCATGTACAACATTAAGAGTCCACTTTTTAAAATTAGGCCTTTGCATATCTTTTTTTTTTGTCTCTCTCTCCTTTAGATGGTGTTTGTGTACTTATGTGTCGATATTTGCTTTCTAAACATATTCTCTGCTATAGATGGCTCTCTGCTGAGAGGTCTATCTTCACATAATAATTTTCCTCCTCTAGGTAATTAAAAGCCTGTTTGTCCCAAATATATATTTGATTGTTGTCTTATGGTGGCTGAGAAAAATCAAATTAAGCAGCTCTGCCACAAATCATAGAGGGCTGTCTATTATCTTCAGCTAAGTCAAATCCTGAGTTATTGTTTTAACTGTCCTGAAGATCTAGTTTTACTGGCTGATTGCAGCCTGCAGCCATTGGTTATCTTTCTGAGATTACTATCCCCAGGTATTATGAAACAATTTCTATCTTGAATTTCCCTCCTAAAGATTAAACTGCAACATTTTCAGCTTTGCAATTCCCACCCCTAAAGTTTCTTAACCGGGTGATACAGTATAAATCCACAATCCAAGAGGAGATGGCAAAACAATGTGGCTTTGCAAAGAAAAAGTTAGAACAGCTCAGGCAGAAATATTCACAGCATTAAATGATTCCATATTCTTAGACCTTGTTTGCACAGATTTGCCATGATCACAGCCATTGGTGGCCAGATGCCTCTGCAGCTGTGCCCATGCAAACCCCTGCTGTAGACTGGCAAAGGCACTATAAGTCATGATTTTCACCTATACTACTTATCCTAGTTCACTTGCACTAGTGCAGACAGTAGCTTTATCTGTCTACACTAGTTAGCATTTGGGCAGCTACACGGGTAGTTAATATAGCTGAAAAACCCACTGACTGCAAGGCCTCTCCCTATGTTTTGCCATACAGCCTTAGGCAAACCTCAAGCTCTTGGTGTCTCAGTTTCCTTATCTATAAAATGGGAGTACCAAAACATATCTGGCTTAAGAAGTAATACAAGCAATGTGAGTAAATCATTGTTTGCCCCTGGCCTTGAAGTGCTAACCATTATTATTGCAGTGTTGTAGGCGTGTTGATCCCAGGATAGGAGAGAGACAAGGTAGGTAAGGTAATATCTTTTATTGGACCAACTGCTGTTGGTGGAAGGGACAAGCTTTCGAACTACACTAGTCTAACCCCGTGCCAAGACGCAGGGTTTGTTAATGGCTATCCAGCCTCTTTTTGAAAACCTCGAGTGAAGGAGCTTCCACAACTTCCCTAGGTAGCTTATTCCATTGTCCTACTGTTCTTACAGTTAGGAAGTTTTTCCTGAGAAAAATTTTTTCCGATTACCTCACTCATCTTGTCTCTTATGCTGGGACCTACACGGCTACAACAATCATTTTGAGACTTGGTTACACCGAAATATTGATTTTAAAAAACAAAACTTCACTGTTCAGTTTTATGCTTGATGTTTTGCACTAGATACTGATTGTCCCTGTTATGATTTAGCGTCCAATGTCCTTCCCAAGTGCAGCTCGTCAAATAAGGAAATCCTGCCTGGAAAATGCTGGGAAGTGCTTGCTTTATTCCTTTTCCCCAGGCACTGAAATCCTATCTTGTTTTGCAAGATGAAGGCATATCAACTTGAATTTGTTTTTAAACTCTAGATACAGGAGAACAGAAAAGGCACCGCTAAACCATGGCAGTAAATATACTGTGTGGCTTTAGTTAAAAAGAAATGCAGCAACTTGCTTTCAAGTCAGCCCTATGGACTTTGATCAAATATTGCCACAGTTATAGAGTAACTGGCTACTTTTTAAACCAAATGTTTTTTAATCCAATCTTTAGTTAAATATCTAAAAAACATGTTTGGAACGGGTATGATGTATGTTGAAAGTGCATCAACCTGAGAGACTGTTTTCATTTCCTCCTTCTGCCTATGTTGTTAACTAGATTGTACTGTGGCAGGGCTAGGGGTTGTTCAGGCAATGGAAAATATCCTGAAACTGGCAAACTTTACCTTCCATGAACAGCAGTTCTTGGGAATGCCAATACAAGCCCAGCCCCCTTTGGCTTCACTCCCTTTCATTATCAGGCCACAGAACACTTTTTAAACTCCTGGCTTTGTTATTGGCTAAAAGGAAGTACTACTCCCTATTACACTATAATCTCTAATCTTTGGGCTGAGAAGTTGACAGACAGCCTTGCAGTTTCAAAATGATTAAAAACAAAACTTTCAATAGAAACTCCCAATGCAGAGACCATTGGTTTTCCCAATGGCCTTATAATATTTGTAGTAAACAATTTTCTACCCTATTTGTTATGCAACCGAACCTTTTTTTTTTTTTTTTTAAAACCACTGCTGCACTTTCAGAAGAGGTTTTAATACAATATCCACAATGAGGCCCAGGTTTTTTTCTTGAGTAGTTGCAGTTAATTTAGAAATCAGTGATATGTATGAATCATTCAGATTATTCCTTCTAATTTGCATTATTTTGCATTTTCAACAATGAATTTAATCTACCACCATGCTGCCTATTCACCTAACTTTGTAAAGTCCTCTCTAAAGTTCTCCCCAATCTTCTTTAGCATCAACTGACCTAAATAATTCCACCACTAAAAAGTTTTCAGTGTTCTCTGTTCAAATTTAGCCCCTTTGTGCCACTCACGTAACGCAAATGTGCTGAACAAAAGGCAGGTCTCTCTATCTGAAGATCCCCCTGTCATGGAGTCCCCAGTGGGCATAGAACTGGCATAAGAGATCTTAGATGGGATTCACAAAGATTAGGCACCTAACTCTAATTACCTGGGTGAATCCACCTCTTGGTGTTTTGGGGTGGGAGAGGTCTAGAGCTCCAGATAGTGACTCTGCTGCTCAAGCTGGTAATGCAGTGGGGTGCAACGACTCACCAGTAGCTAATCCAATCACTGTGTGCTGCTAATCAAATCACTCTGTGTAACCCCAGTGTTGTTCTGAAGTGTGGTCGTTCTCAGTCAAGCTAGGGACTTGTCTTCACATACAATGCTACAGAGGCACAGCTGCACTGCTGTAGCACTTTAGTGAAGATGCTGCTATGCCTACGGGAGAGCTTCTCCTGCCAGCGTAGCTAATCCACCTCCTCGAGAGGCAGTAGCTATGTCGAGAGGAGAAGCTCTCCTGTCTACATAGAGAGTTAGGTCAGTATAACCGTGTCATTCAGGGGTGTAGTTATACCGATATAAGTTTGAAATGTAGACCTGGCCTAACTGCTGTGAAGACAATCTGTTTGCCAAGTAATTGTGCTTCCCTTCTTATTTATGGGAATGAGAAAGTTTACCCCATTTAAAAGGGTAAATAAGTAGCCCCCTGTTCTTCAGTCTTGCTCTCTGCACCCACACAAGTCTTGAACATAGGGCTTGACACAACCTAAGGGAGGGCATTTTTGTAGGTGCACCATGTTACAATATTGTCAGGAGTCTCAGGACATCAGTGTGTGAATGGCAGTTTCTCTCACTGAGAAAGGAGAAATCTCATTACAATCACTCCCTAAGCATCAGTGTGTGTGTTGCTTTTAAACTGTCTCAGGTAGAAACTACATCCCAAGCAAAGGCAGTCAGACACACAGCAGACACTTTACAGAAAGGAAGCAACTGAAAGGAACTTAGTTTTCTCTGCTTGCATTTTGGCACCCTATGGAGTGGTATTTATCTGTTCCATTTTCATGGAGGGCAAAGTCTCTCATCAAAGATAAGGGTAATAACATGTCATGCTTCAGGGCATAAGCAGATTGCTGTTTGTCAGGAATGATTTTTCCTCTCTCAAAAATGCTACAGTCAGCTAGGTGAATTATGGATTTCCCTCCCACTTTCCTCTGAATTATTAAAACTAAGATTCACAACTGCCTTGCACCTTGAGTACTTGCTTTCACCTGTGCAAAGTGGGTGTAAGATGCCACCATTCAGGTGTGGTGATAGTCACCCACTTTGCACAGGTCTGGAGGACTCCACAAGGTGCAATGCTGCAGAGGATCAGGATCCAATTTTTAATAGCCAGATGCAAACATGACTACATTGGCCCCTGCTGGATACTAGACTTGATGGATCAATGGTCTGCTTCAGTATGAGGAATCCTAGTAGGAGGTCTGAGGCCTTGCCTACACATAAAATTAGATCAACCTAGCTACATTGCTTGGGGCTGTGAAAAATTTCATGTCCCAAGGATATGTCTACACAACAGGTGCTACAATGGCAAAGTTATAGTCTACAGTGGCAAAGTTATAGTCTACACTTCCTATATCGACAGAAGAGGTTTTTCTGTCAATGTAGTTAATCCAACTCTCTGAGGGATAGCAGATAGGTTGATGGAAGAATTCTTCTGTCAATCTAGCTGTGTCTGCACCAGGGCCTAGTTCGACCTAATCATGACGTTTAGGGTGCAACATTTTTCACAGCCCTGAGCAACACAGCTACACCCTAAGAGGATGGTGATTTCTGTTTACAATGGGCTAAATTCTGAAGTTCTTATCTGAACAGAAGTTTTATCTAAGTAAGAACTAAATACAAAGGGTGAAATTCTGGGTCCATTGAAGTCAATGGCAAAAGTCCAATTGACTTCAATAGGACCAGGATTTCACTCATATTGAATGAGGACTTCACATTTGGGCCCATAGATCAGTGGTTCCCAAACTTGTTCCGCTGCTTGTGCAGGGAAAGCCCCTGGCGGGCCAGGCCGGTTTGTATACCTGCCGCGTCCGCAGGTTCGGCCGATCGCGGCTCCCAGTGGCCGCGGTTCGCTGCTTCAGGCCAATGGGAGCTGCTGGAAGCGGCAGCCAGTACATCCCTCGGCCCACGCCGCTTCCAGCAGCTCCCATTGGCTTGGAGCAGCGAACCACAGCCACTGGGAGCCGCGATCGGCCGAACCTGCGGACGCGGCAGGTACACAAACCGGCTCGGCCCGCCGGGGGCTTTCCCTGCACAAGCGGCGGAACAAGTTTGGGAACCACTGCCATAGATAGTTGCACCCATGTTTACTTATTCTAGGATTTCTGCTCACTAAGTAAGTTATTAGTGAAAGTTGATAGATTGGTTGAAAATTTTCTGACAGGACAGTTTTTCATCTGAAAATATTAAATGTGTATTTGATTAAATTTAAATGTTTCTAGGGAACATATTGATTTTGTCAAAAATATTGAAATGTTTCATATTTCATTTTGATAAGGTCAAAGCATTCATTTAATCTTTATCATTTTAAGTAATACAATATAATAAAATAATTGAAACAATAAAAACAAAACAAGGTGTTTTGATGCTATCGAAACAACATTTTGATGAGGTCATTTTGATATTTCTGAAATAAATCTTATCCTGGGGGCATTTAAAATAAAGCTGTGCCCAGCCTGAAAAGATTGACTCATCCATCCTACATGGAGGCAGGCCAAGCTTAAATTATTAATTATTATTATTAATATAGCAGGTGAGCAGGGCATTTTACAGGCAAATAGAGCTCAGTTCTGATCTCACTTACACCAGAGTAAATCAGGAATAATTCTAATGAAGTTGCAATGGTTAAAAAACAGTGAAAAGTGAGCTCAGAATCTGGTTCATTGACCTTCCTCTAAGGAACCTACAGTCTACATTAAATGCTAAGTAGGGGCCAGGTTGGGATGTGTCACTGGACAGATACACAAAGACTGGGAGGGTGCATGCAAGTAGCCTTCGATAGCACCCTGCACTCACCATACGAAGGCTGGTCCAAATCACAATTTTTGTGTCTACCTGAACACAAAACTGCACAAGGTTCAGGGAGGGCAGGAAGATGGCTCCAATGGCCATCAGAGCTGCCTGGCCATGGAGGAAAGCACACACTGCTACCTCCATCAGGGGTGTAGCAATGGCTGTGCTTCCCATGTGTAGACGTGCTACCCCCAGGGCCTGATTCGCCTCTCACACCAGCATAAAATGAACCAGGAATAGCGCCGTTTAATGCAGTTATATGCATAAGTGAGGGAAGAATCAGGCCTCCAAACTGGGGCAATGCCTTAAAAATAGAGCCCTAGGTGCACATTCACCTTGTCACTGAAATAAGCCTTGGGCCATTTGTGACAGATGGTATCAAGAGTTCACGTGCCACTAAAACAACATGAGGTCGGTTCTAGTTACACACCCATTTCTCTTTGCTTTTGTGTGAATTTCATTGTGTCACCTCTCAATAGAGAGACCCAGTTGTACCCAGAACTAATCCTGGAGGAGGAGTAAGCAACTGAGAACTAAGGCCACTTTACTCCTGAATGAGAGACTCCACAGGGAGGCTTAATTCACTTTAACGTGGGCGCATTAACGTCACACCTTGAGTTGTATGCATTCCCTGTATAGACAAGCCCTGAGGCACCAAATGGAGATGATTCATTCCACTTGTGATCAAAGAGCTAGGGACACCATTTGGACTATGGTCTCCAGAGGTGAAAAGCTAGAGTATGACAACAAGCACAGTGCTGTTTCCTTTTCCAGATCAGCTGGGTTCCTCTGCCCCAGCCATAGCACCAACACTCCATATGGTAATGTCAATGGAGAAACCAGGACATCCCTTGTCGCTAAGAAGAGGTGTCAATGTGGAGAGCCCCTATATGCAAGAACATCTACTATAGTCTGCCTCATTTGCATATGGCTCACATTGTCCAGTTAGGCATTTGGAGGTATGTAGATTGTAAGTGCTTTAGGTCAGAGACCATCTTTTGTTCAGCAGCTGCAAAATGGAACCATGGTCTACGACTCCTCTGTGCTACTGCACTGCAAATAATAAATCAAATAATATATTATATATATTAATAATGATGTTCATCTTCATGAATGCAGCATTAAACATTACCCATTTTTTCATGTTCTCTCTGTATATATATCTTCCTACTGTATTTTCCACTGCATGCATCTGATGAAGTGGGTTTTAGCCCACGAAAGCTTATGCCCAAATAAATTTGTTAGTCTCTAAGGGCAGGTTTCAGAGTAGCAGCCGTGTTAGTGTGTATCCGCAAAAAGAACAGGAGTACTTGTGGCACCTTAGAGACTAACAAATTTATTTGAGCATAAGCTTTCGTGGGCTACAGCCCACTTCATCTTGCCCACAAAAGCTTATGCTCAAATAAATTTGTTAGTCTCTAAGGTGCCACAAGTACTCCTGTTCTTTTAGTCTCTAAGGTGCCACAAGTACTCCTCGTTCTTTTTGCATTAAACATGAACCTCCATGCCTCTCATGATGTTGAAAATGTGCCTGAAAGGACAGTTCTGCCATCTCTACAGTGGAGAAACAGAAGTAAAGAGTTTTTAAAGGGACACTTCAGCATGTTTTACAGAGATTTGCATAGGTATTGAAAATTCCTACTGATCAGACATCTAGGGAAGAGCTATTGGAGGTGCAGAGCCAGGATGTTTTCTTGGTGTAGTAAGTAATGCAGATCTTATGTACCTGGGTTTCTTCCATTATCCTGGCATGGGACAAGGAGTGAGGTTATCCCTTATTAAAGTCCTGTGCATGAGTCAATGAATAGGCTTTAATGGGGTGACAGAGGGATTGCTTGGCAGCTAGGCAGAGGCTGATCAGATACATTACTTTTGCTAGTGAGCTACTTCAGCTCCTGCAGTGTGCCAAAGCGCAGAACATTTTTTTAGATAAATGGAATATGAAAACTTGCATAATTGCTTCGAGGTGATGTTGTGACCCAGAAGTTTCAGTGTGTGTGCAATTCCCACAGAATGGTCATTTTCACCTTCAGAACCTGCAAAATTGTACATTTCACCTGTGCAATCTACAGTCAGAAAGATATTTTAATTTCAGAATGGGAAACTAAAATGTGTGCAATTTTCCCTCTTAAATATGTCTATTTTATAGTGAAAATGGGCTGATTTTGCTATCAAATCATCCTACCTTAGTGTGAAAACCCATACAATTTTATGGGGTCTTTTTTGTTAGTGAAATTTGGAAATTCAAAATGAAATGTAACACCATCTTTTTTTGGGAAGGGCCTTTGAATGTTATTTACCTTTTTTCACACCCTTCTTTTTCAATGTGAACTTTATTAATTTGGTTTTAAATGAGGACACTGGGGGTACCATTTATTCCTGTTATTATTTCTCACTTATTCAGCATCATAAATGTGCATGGAGCTTTATAAGGAACAACAATAGGAGGACATGGTCCCTACCCTGGGAGGGCGGGGGGGGGGGGGGGGGGGGCTTACAGTCCAAGGACCTTGTTCCAACAGACACTTACATGCATGACTAGCTCTACTCACATGATTAGTCCTATTAACTTTGCAGATTTGGGGGAAGTCTGTTGGCAGGCCAGAGAAGGGTCCAAAATGCAAGATGAAGAATGAATCCCTATCCCGGGGCACCTTCTAAATTTCTGTGAAATCTATTCTACTTTCACTTTTGATTCCACTCTATTTTGACATTAAACTTTGTGCAGAGAGTCCTGTTCCTCTGGAAATGAGATGGGAGTTTCCAAGTGGGGCGGGGGGGAGGGGGGGAGGGGATACAATAAAAATCTGAATGCTACAGCATTTAGCACACAGACTTTTTGCTTCCAATCGCCTATTGGCAAGTTCATCCTAACACAATTTTCTCAGCTGTTTTGACCTGCCCCACTACTGAAATTTCTCTGGTACAACTTCACTGGCTAAATCCATCAGGAAGACTGTGTTGTAGGGCTCTCCTGTGTTGAACAAATACAAGGGTGTCATTGGGGTACCTGTCTGACAGGGCAGTCTCTAACCCTAATATAGTCCTGAAATGTCAACATCAAGTGAATTCAGGTCTTGCTGTGGATTTCAACCCACAACCATTTGCATTGTCAATGGATCCATACTGGCACTCTCTATCACAGACAAGACCTCCTCAAAGCTACAGTACCTTTGAGGCCTGGTCTACCGAGTTTTTATACTATGTCAGTTAGGGATGCGAATTTATTTTTAACCGTATACTGCTACAGTCCCTAGTGCAGATGCAGTTATTCTGGTATGAAGATGTTATAAAGAACTACCCTTATGGGAAGGCACCTTCATACCAGAATAACTGCACTTTCACCAAGGCTTTGTCTTCACTACCCGCCGATCCGGCGGGTAGCAATCGGTTTTTCGGGAATCGACTTACCGCGTCTAGTGAAGACGCGGTAAAATCGATCCCTGATCGCTCTGCCGTCGACTCCGGAAATCCACCTCGGCAGGAGGCGGCAGCGGAGTCGGCGGCAGCGCGGCAGCGGTCGACTTTCCCGCGTCCTCACCGCTAGGTAAGCCGACCTAAAATACGGAACTTCAGCTACGGTATTCACGTAGCTGAAGTTGCGTATCTTAGGTCGGACCCCCGCTGCAGTGTAGACCTAGCCCAAGAGAGATTGTACTGCTTTAACTATACAGGTACAACTTGCTAGTGTGAACAAAGTCTGAGTAGAAGAGACACAGTTTTCAGAGTTTAAATAGGAAAGTTGGAGGGGAAAGAGAAGACATGACCCCCCCGCACACACACACACAGACTATGGTGGCTCCATCCTCTATGAGAGAACTAGTAGTAGCAGATGCTTTGGTACACGCATATAAACAAAAGCACTTGGAAATCTATGTTTTGTTTTACATTTTTGAAATGAATTTAGTGCTTGTGAGGGACAGCCCTGGAGACTAGTGTGCAAACAGGCACAATAGCCATATCAGCTTACCCACAGAACTCAGCCAAAGTACCAAAACCCTGACCCGAAGGAACCAACTTTAGTGGTACACGGGGAGTCTTCTCTACTGAGCCTGCTAGCAAAGCAGGGATGGAGGGGTGGGGGGAGGAAGTGAAGAAGGGAGGCAGTGCTGCCAACTTTCATTTATCATAAGTCTCATGATATTTGATGTTGCTCTTGAAGTCCCAGACTCTGGAGTCAGGCGATTATGTAAGAATCTCAGGTTTCATTTAAAAAATGAAGTGTTTCTAGACTGGAGATTTTTCAAAAGTGCCCAAATCCCTGAAAGAAATCCTACCGAAAGTCAGTGAGACTTGTGATCCTAAATTGCTTGGGTCCTTTTGAAAATCTCCTGCCTGGCTCTCACGGTTGAGGACAAAGGAAAGCTAAAGGCTCAAAAAGCAGATAGCACATGAGAAGAATCAAAATTGCTTGGGGCAGGCAAGTTTGGCTTGGGGGGGGAACTAATAGCCAGTGAGGTGGTCTCAATCCACCAGCAAGTTGACTGGAATCACCAACTCTACAGGTAAAGGCTATCTTACAGGAGAACCTCAGTAAGGCCCAGGAATCTCGATGAATGTCAATTCCACCTGTCAATTCCTCCAGACTGTTCTTTCAAGAGGTCTTCACCTTCTTGACGCTCCAAGAAATCTTGTGGACCTCAGAGCTTAGGGCTGGGGCATTTGCACAGAGGCCCAGTTTCTTAGGAGTCATGTTCCAATGGCTCTCTAAGGGCAGCTGCCCAAAAATGCTCCTCAAAGGATAGTCCAATGTGAGGAGGGGAAACCCAGGGTAAGTTCAGGAGAGCAAAGTCAGCAATATCTTACACTGCACACTCTCCGCAGGTTGAAGGTGGAATGATGCTGTGAAGGGCCCCTATCCTCTCCCACATCCTTTTCTCCTCAGCCCTGTTCCCAGATCAAACTGTCAGCAGAGGCTGCCAGGCAGCTGAGAACCGCTGCTGCTCCCATTCCATGAAGGGCCTTTTTTCAGTTCCTTCTTTTCCCCCACCTATCCTGGGCTGTTTGTTTGTTTGGGGGGGGGGGGAGTTAACGGTGGGGGGGTTAGGGATTTGGCCTTGCAGAATGGAGGAGAACAGGATCTTGGTGTTGCTCTTTTATTGCATTTTCAATACACATGAAGAGTCTGATTCTGACCCCACTCCCTCTGATGTAAATCTGGAATAACTCCATTGACGTCAATGGGGTTAGGTAGGTGTAAAACTGGTGAGACAAGCGAATCAGGCTCTGTATTAGCATGTGGCAGAAATTGCAGCTTTACAGGGAACAAAGAAAGGGTTGCTAAAAGGCTAGCTCTTCCAAAGCTATTTAAAGGAAGAAGTGTGAATACCATTTAAAGGAGGCCCTCTCCCACCCCCAGTCTATTTTCCAGCAGCACTGCCTATACAGCAAAGAAATCAGAGCTCAAGGACACACCGGGTTTGCAAACACGAAAGCTGGATTTTTGTGGCTGTACTTTTTTCATGTGCAGACTTCAGGATTATTGTTGTTGTGCCTTCTCCCCTCCCGCCCATCCCCATTTCCTGGAGATCAGCCAGCAGGGAAATCCTCTAAGGGGGTGGATGAGAGACGAAGTCTGCAGCCCTGCTCAACCAGGAAGAGCTCCACCTCAAACAAAGCAAACAATAACAACCTCCCTTGCCTCGCTCGCTCTCCCAGTCTTGTGTCTCTTCTCTTTGTGTGCGCACCAACCATGAGGCTGCCTACGGCTGGCCCCAGCACTGGCCAGACCTGTGGGCTTGTGCTGATCTCCGCTGTGCTGCTGCAATCCATTTGCGTGGCGATTACTTTCCTTTACTTCACTAATGAGCTGAAACAGGTAAGTACCAGAGCGGTGATCTAAATTGTTGGATCCAGCACTGCTCAATCTGCAGGCTGATTTGGCCAGCCTACAGGCAGTTCCTCATTCTCTCTCTGCAAATCTAGTCAAGAAAAACAAACGCATCGTGTGTGCCCTTGTCCTGTTCAAAGGAAGGTTGTATGGGTTCCTGCACGAGTGATCCTGTTCCCGCTGACGGTAGTGGCAAAACTCCCAGTGTTTGCAGGGAGCAGGATTGGGCCCTAGGTGAACTGTAGTTTGGCAATGTTTATTGTAGCAGGAAAGCCTTGGAGATCCAGCGCTTTTGCGTTCATTGTAGAAGTGGGTTAGGCTGGGTTTGTTTGTTTTGCTGGGTTTGTTTGCTCTTTGTCGAGAACACGAAGGTCACGAAAAGAGAAGTTTTTAAAACTCACCTTAGACTTCTATTTTTTCCCCCCGAAACAGAAATGCGCCTTTCATAATGCTCTTTCTTCACTCCAATGTGTGCCTTGTCAGCACTGCTGGGACATTAGTAGTGCTAGGGGCTAGAAGGAGAGTCAGCTTTCTCACCCGAATAGTCACACACGCTTAAAAAAAAAAAACCCCAACGACAATACTTTGTTTTCAGACAGTGACTAATCCTGATAGAATTTCAGGCAGACACAAGCTAAGCATTGCCCCCCACGCAGAGAGCTGGGGAATGTCTGTGTAGTGGGCTGTGCCTTCCACTCCCTGCAACCAAAGGTTCATATCCTGGAAGCATCAGCTCAGCCATTTATCTTTTCTTAAGTAGGTAATTGAAGTTCCATGCAACGTTTGGCTGGGTGACTTTTGCACAAGACTTTAAAAACCATGGTCCTATATGGACATTCATGACCCCATGGCAGTTCTGTAGGGGTAGTGGGTTTGTCTAGGTGTCCATCCGCGTTTCCTATCCTACCATCCCTACTATAGTGTGCTGTCCATCTGGGTGCTCTCCCTAGCTCCAGAGGTGGCTGCACACAAGCAGCATTGTAGGTATATCATTTCTGTAGGGTTTTGAGATCCTTGCATTTGCAAGGTGCTGTATAAATATAAAATACTATTGCAACCCTTGAATTTACCACCTGCAAAATTTAGTAGTACTCTACTCGCAGTTTCTTGTGAGATGGCTAAATCAGATGGTTTGGGAAATTCTTATCAGATGATTTGCACCACTCTACAATCAATACCAGACTTCTTGAGTGTATAAAACTGGGGACCTGTCTGCTGAGTTTGTTGCTCTGATAGCTTCATATCTGGTGAGATTAGGGATCTACAGAAACATCACATTTGTCTTAAGAAAATAGGTTACACTGCACTGGCGATAAGAAAGAAATGTACGCAAAATTGTTCCAACCCTCATATACTTGGTTCAAAGTTCTTTGTTATCAAACTTTGAACATGAGCAATTAGTAACCACAGCACCTTCTCCTAGTTGCTTTTCCTCCAAATCTGTATGGTTTGAACTTTTGAAAGAGTACTCTACTATCCTGAATAAACCACATCCAACAATCCTTACCTCAGATATAGCTCTTATTATTGCAGGAGAATAACTAACCCTTTTGTGGTGTGAAGGCTAACTCCAGTACTTTGAAGGGAATTTCTGTTGGGTTGAAAACAGCCCAGGTATCTGCATAATATTATATGGTGTCTCTATTACACATGTCCTTTTTGTTCTCCTGCACACAGATGTAAGGTATTGCTATATTAGAACTGCAAATACAGTTTGTTACCTTAATTGTACATGTGGTTTATGGTTAGTGATATTTATCAGTGAGCCTGGTCCCTCTTTTCCCTGTTTCATAGTATCTGTATTTCGAGACTTCTGTCAAATAATCATCACTGGCCAGGTGTCAGATCCTTTCAGCTGTCAGTACAAATTAAAAATCTTATTTAATGCTAGGTAATTTTTCTCAATCTACATGGATAGTCAGTCATCTGATTAGCTAAATGTAACCATCTGTTGATGGATAAAGCTTTTTGAACAGCCTAGTTTGGCTTATGGGAGGGGAGTGCTGAAAAGCAGTGACTCAGCCCTAGGATACACCTTAGAGTTAATTACACATCCAGGATATAGGACAGTGAAGAAAACAGACTTCATTGACTTTAAAAGCATAATCCAAATGTTGCCCTTAGATAATGGGTGAAGTTGTAGAAATATTTCACTAATAATACTCCACTTAACATTTCTGTGGCACCTTCCCTCCCTGGATCTCAAAGTGCTGTACAAATATCATTTGATTAAGCCTCATAATGCCCTGCGCCTCCATTTCCTTAACCTCTAAAATGGGGATAATAATACTTCCCTGCCACACTCATGTTTGCAGAGTGCATTAAACGCTGCGGATGCAAGATGCTGCAGCAATACCAGGTACTAGTACAGTAAAGTTATCTCAGGGGCTAGGCGTGTGTGACAAGTAAGCGAAAAGCAGAAATGGCAGTACTGTTTGCTTCCAGATTGAAGAGAAACGTTTTGAAGTGCCCTCTCCTTTCCTGGTCCCTAGATCTGGTAGGAGAGTGGTCTGGTAAGGGCTGGTCTACACACAGGTTTGGTACCAATTTAATTATATTGGTTTAAAAACCAACCCCTTAGCATGGATGCAGTTACACTAGTATAAAGGTGCTTATATCTATATAGCTTATTTCCACCGATTTAAGTAAAGTTCCCAAAGTAAGAAGCCTTATATTAAAAATACTACCCTATTCTGCAGTAATGGTCCAAAAGCCTGTAGGGATACTCCTGTCAGTCAGAGCATTTTGCATCAATGATTATAGAATATGGTAGTATTTTTAAACATAAGGGAATTCTCTGTAGATGCTGCTGCACAAAGGTCAGGAGCTTGAGGTTAAGTGAGGTAAGATTTGCAGGGTCAGATGGGTGAATTCTCTCCATCCTGCTCCAGCGGGAAATCTATGGCTTGCCTCCTTTGTTTTCAAGCAGACAGAAAAGGATGGGAATGGTGGGGGGAGGGGTAGAGAACAGTGCCCCTGTTCTCTGATGCTGAATGTTCCAAGCTTGAAGGATAGTTGAAACTGTGACATGTTAAGTAAATTAACTTCCAGAGGCAGCAGATTAACAAACAAACCAAAAAAAAACCATATCCTTTACGATAGGAATGGTTGAATTTAAATCATTAAATCAAGAAGAAGAAGAAGAAGAAGAAGCCAGTCTGAATGCTTTGTATGTTCACTGGTTTCTTTCCTTTCCAAACTTTACTGGCATACAGGTCTTAACAGGGGTTGTGGATGATGATGAACCATTGAACTCAATGGGATCAGGAGTTCTCTCTAGGCTGCTTAGGTTACTGTGTTCTTACATTAAGCAACAAGTGCCAGCTTCAGTTTTGATAATGGGTTATCCCCTGCAGAAGTAGCAGAGCTCGAGGAAGGGTTTTGTTGTTCACTATATTCTTTACTATTTGAAACTATTTAAACTACTATTTTTAAACTATAACTAGGAAAGTTATTCCTGACCACAGTGAAGACATTGGAACTTTTGCCATTGACGTCAGTGGGGCCCTGATTTCACCCTCTCTTTACACATCAGAAGGAGGAATTCTCTCTTTAGATATATAAATGATTTAGAGATAGGCCCCAAGTCACAAGACTCAGATGTGGAATCAGATCTGAATGCCAGCTTCCTCAAAATTCATAAGGAAGGGGTTTGAATGTGGTCTTCTGGCCCCCCATTTACAGAAAATGCCCTAAGCTGCAAGGTTTGAATCTGGAGTGGAATTTGCCCAAAGTGCAGACATGGGGAGTGGGTTAGTGGCTGATGTTCAGGCTCAGTGTAGGAAGATCCCTTGTGTAAAGGAACTAAATTCTAACAATGTTAGAGCTGATAAAATAATTCTCATCATTAGTGACGTAGGTATTGCAAGTGCATAAACTTATTCAGCTTATGTCCAGTTTATGAACATATAGAGATAAAAATGTAAGTGTATTCTTGCATATCAAGTATCTGGTTGTAGCTAAATAAGTATGTAAGGTCAGGATTAACTCTCCTTTATAAAATCATTACTTGCTGTAGCATATTGGTGTTACTTAGAACAGAAAGGGTTTTCCTAAACCCCAAGAGTTTTAGAAATGCATCATATATCTGCACATTAAGTGAATTAACTAGCTTATTGCCTTCTACCACAGCTCCAGGACACATATTCCAAGAGCGGCATTGCTTGTCTCATGGGGGAAGATCTCGAAACTTTCATAAGACATGTGGATCTAAATGAAAATGAAGAAAGAGAGAGTGACCCCTGCTGGCAAGTGAAGTGGCAACTAGCAGAGTTAATTAAAAAGGTACTTTGGAACTTTCACACAGACTAAACAATGGAGCTTGGTTATAACAATCCAGATGGTTCAGAGAGTTAAGCTCCAACTAGTGAAATAAAATGCAAATCCCAAACTGTTTCCTTGCATTTTAGTGGTCAAATCGCAATTCCAGATATAAAGGAATTCTGTTTGCAGTGAAGTTCTTCTGAGAACAAAAATTGTCATTTCACTACAAGAGTTTCACTGTATTTAGGACACAGAAAATACAGGTGACCAATTATTACTAAGTTCATCCCAAAGAGGGGTTCATCCACTAATGTTTGTCTAGCATGCCCACTATATAGAATGTCTGCCTATCCTTCTCATTTGTGACAGAGCATGGAGATGTAGGGCCTGAATTTCTTTCACTCACACTAGCAAATCAGGAGTGATTCCCACTCAAGCCACAGGAAATGTAACAGGTGTGAGATCAGAATCTTGCTCACCGTCCCTGTTACCATAAAGAAAACCACTATTCACCTCCTGCCTCACAACTGTACAAAGAACAGGTATGTCATGAAGCATTGACAATTTTATTATAATCTAATCTGGAAATCTCACTCCCCCATTCCCCACACAGCCTTACCCTTCAAAGTCAGGTATTCTGTGTCAACCTTTCAAAATACACACACATACACACTAATAAATGATATAGGCTTATCATTGATACTTTTTTTTTTTACTCTCACTTTTATCGCAAATGTAATTTTGAAGAAGTTTTACTTTGAATAAGGGGTTTCCAAATTGAAAAGGATGAGAAACACTGATCTAGTAAATTAATAGTGATTTAGTTATTATACACTGATGCACTGGAGGTCTGTTTTAAATAAAATATTGTCCCAAACTGAAGTCCACGGAGTTACTCCAAATTTAACTGGTATAACTGAGGGTAGAATTTGGCTCACTATATTAACTTAGTAGGTTTCTACAATGGGAAAATTCATAAATCTTTTTCTGCACCAGTGCAGTCCTGCAATTATACAACATAGTTGGAGAAAGGCCCTTCACCCTGTCTGCACTACAACTTCTAACATTGCTACCATTGGAAAGACACTTAGGATTCAGAATTTCCTAGAGAAGCCACTGCTGCATATGCATATAGTAGCTGTTTCCCAAATACATATAAACAGTATGCTAGAAAGAAAGCTGTTCGGTCAATGAAATGCAGATTAAGGTATCCCAGAGCCATTACATTCTGTAATCTCAGTATTCCTTGGATAAAGGCAGTGTCTCTTACATTTCCGTGGAGATGACAATGCTTTTGTTGTTCTCATGGAGCTATTACAATTGAGGAGCCATCATTGCTTAATGGAAACTATTGTTATTTCAATGTATTCAAAATACCCTTCCCATGAGACTGGAATCATGAGTTACAGTGGAGAAATAGTAATGGCTTCAAGTGACAGAATATTTTTGCTTAATAAAGAACTAACATCAAAATTACATGAAAATAAGGTGGGATCTGATTAAAACCTCAAGAAAGCCAGGACATTTATGAGTGAGAACTTTTCACATGACTCTTAGTTCAAGATGTTGAATGTAAGTTTGGTGATAGACTGCCTGAGAACAGGGTGTGAGATTTACTACAGTAACTAAGGGTATGTCTACACTGCCCACGTTACAGCGCGGTTGCGGCAGCGCTGTGACATGGGCAGCCTAGTCACGCTGTATCGCCGGGGGAGAGCTCTCCAGGCGAGGGGTGGTAGCTTTATCGCCGGGAGCTACAATGTGCTGTCTATACTGGCACTTTTCAGTGCTAAAACTTTTGTCGCTCAGGGGGGCATTTTTTCACACCCCTGAACGACTAAAGTTTTAGCACTGAAAGTGGCAGTGTAGAGACAGACTAAGCCAGATATATTCCTGCCGTTATTTATATATCAATAGTTTTGCCATTGTGAAAACCGCTGGATCTAATTCTCCTCTGTTGTACCAGGTTTAATCTGGAGTAACGCCGGTGAATTATTCGACAATCAAATTTCTCCAGATCTACACTGGAGTAATTGCAAACAGAATCTGATGCCCTGAACTCTATAGTTCCTCTTATTGAGGGTCAGATTTTCCAAAGAACTTTAACACTCAATTGGATGAGCTCCATTGCAATTTGGCCCCAGATATTTAAAATTATTGCAAAACAGTTTGTTGTGAGAAAATAAATGATACAGTTTCCTTTTGATGTCCGCTTTTATTTACAAATAGAAATAAAATTTGTTTGATGGTCAAATGCTGGAGTTTGTTCAGTTATGTGGTATATAAGAGTATGTGGAATAGTTGTGTTTCTGGCATCTTTGTCACTGCTCTACTGATTTCCCAGAAAGAAAACAGTTTTCTTTACGTGTGTTTGCAGATGATATCAAGAAACTATGAGGAAAACATTTCATCTGCGGTGAAAGGTATTTTTAATGTATCACATTTATTTAGCACATAAAGAAACTGTGATGGTAGCAGATGTGCAGTGGTTCCATACATGTTTTCCAGTTGTAGAGAATAGTTCCTAATTTCTTACTCAGTTGTACAATTCTTCTGCAGCAAAGCATGGGAAATGAGTAACAATTAGTATTAGTTGGTATTCTTTTAAGAGACATATTAAGCAGTCAGAAAATGTGGTCAAGTTATTAGAGCATGGAACCAGGATTCAGGAAAAGTGCCTGGCTTCTGTTCTTGTCTCTGATTCAGTGATTTTATGCAATTCATTTAACCTCTCCATGCTTCAGAGAACAAATAGTACTTTGTTGTTGTGCGGCTACATTAATTAAGCATTGGGCACAGCTCTCCTCTGAAACTGATGCAGAGCCTTACACCCCAGGAGGACTATCAGGAAGCATTCTGGCTCAAGAAGTCAAAGGAAATTTTGCTAGAGTAAAGACCGCAGAATTTGGCCTTAAAAGATATTTACCCTTTCCACGAGCACATACTTATTTTTAGTATTGGGTGTTTGGGCACTGGTTTTGGGGGAGAAACATATAGAAGGCTTAAAAAAGGCATTTCAAGCAGAGTATGGAAATATTTTGACAAACACATAAATCCTCAAATACTGTCAATTTAGTAATTAGTCACATATTTCCATGGAGATGACAATGGCTTTGTTGTTTCTCTAATTCTAATTTGAGATTTAAAATGGTTATTTCTCATCTTCATGTAACTGAAATGTCTCTAACTCTTCCAGGAACTGAAGAACAGGGATCTCAGAACCATGGACACAGAATAGCAGCTCACTTAACTGGAAGCCGCAATAAGAAGAGCTCTCTATCCACATCAAGTAAGATATTTTGCTATATTGATAAAGGAAGAAAATGGATACAAAATAGGGAAAGATCATTGAATATATGTGCTTTGCGATTTTCCAGAAAGGAATATTGACTGTTGATTATTCTAGGCACACTTTTCTGCTTGTTTCTCATGGACTCAATGCAATTTTTTGGCCAGAAAACAGGGAAAGCTTTAAAAAAAAATCAAAGATTTTCTAGTTTTGGTCAAAATAATTCTTCAGCGCACTCTAGTAGTAGTATCAACCCCATTCAACTTGGGTATCTATGGTGCACCTTCCTTCTATGTCTTTAGTTGTTTTTTTTAATGAAAATTCCCTCTTCCTAACTCTGTCTATCCCCTTTGCAGTATTTTTTTGGAGAAAGATATGTGTATGAGGGCCTAGAAGCTATGGTGATAGGCACATAAAAAAATAGACAGAACAGACTTGAAATTCACTCCAGATTTATTGAAGGACTTGCTAAAGTTCTCAAATCTTCTGGGGGGAACCAGGGGTGAGTTAGGATTCTCACATTGTTTTGCTCAGTAGCCATGTGGCAACTTGGATTCATTTTCATTCTGTATTTCAGGCAGCAGTGGGGAAGGATTCAAAGATCAAAACTAAAATGAGTCCCCACAAAGTGATGTGCCAAATTGCTACTTATGAAACTTGAAATCTATGGGCTGGACTACGCTACCGCGGTAAATCGATCTAACTTAAGAAACTTCAGTTACGTGAATAATGTAACTGAAGTCAACGTTGTTAGATCCACTTACCGCGGTGGCTACACTGCGCTGTGTCGATGGGAGGGCGTCTCCCCTCGACTTTCTTATGCTTCTTGGGGTGGTGGAGTACTCAAGTGCTCTCCCATCGCATCGACTGCAGCAGTGCCGATCTACCAGTAAGTGAAGACATACCCTTTAAGAGAGATTGGGCCCGATCCTGTACCATCTGAAGCCAATGGATGCAGGATCTGGCCCATTGCTCTTATTTAGTTTTTGAAAAACAGTCTCATCAGCTACGAGAAGTGGACTTTGTTGCACACAGCATTATGTAGCTCTATATTCTTCTCTATTTTTTCCCCCTCAAATAGATTCCTCATCCAGAAGAGGTGTTGGGCAGAAAATAAATACCTGGGAACCCTCAAGGAAAGACCATTCATTCCTCTATAATGTGGAGTTGAAAAATGGGGAGTTAATCATACCCAGAACCGGGTTTTATTACATCTACTCTCAAACTTACTTTCGATTCCGCGAACCTGAGGACGAGGATTCAGAATCAGATCCATTAGCACTAAGCAGAAACCCTAAGCAAATGGTCCAGTATGTTTACAAACTGACGACATATCCAGAGCCTATCCTGCTCATGAAAAGTGCAAGAACTAGCTGCTGGTCTAAAAAGGCAGAATATGGACTTTACTCCATATATCAAGGTGGAGTATTTCAGCTAAAAAGGGATGATAGGATTTTTGTCTCTGTCAGTAACGAGGACATGGTTGACATGGACAAAGAAGCAAGTTTTTTTGGAGCCTTTTTGATCAGCTAAATGATTAACAGGAAACCAGACCCCCAACGAAATCATTTTTTAAATTCTATAATCTAAGGTGGCAGAGGAGGGAGGAAGCCACTGTGACAATACAGTGACTTCAAAGCAATAGTGACAATGCAAGAATCCCCACTGTCAATTCATCCTGTGAAAGGTTTGATTGCTCTGAGAAATGATCCTAACAGTCAATACGGAAGTGCAGCTGCATATGACTGTGCCGTGTATAACAGCACAGCAGATCCCCAAACATGCCAGTGTTCTAGGACTTGCCAGGATTTTAACGTGTCAAAGTATTGAATAGCTTTGGCTAGGATCAGATCAAGTGCAGGCAAGCACTGTCTGAGGTTCCCCGTACCAGTCTACCAAAGCATCTCAAAACCTCATTTGTGGCAGTCCCTCTGCAGGAAAGGTGGATTTGCACAGGGACTAGATCAGGGGTCGGCAACCTTTCAGAAGTGGTGTGCCGAGTCTTCATTTAGTCACTCTAATTTAAGGTTTCACGTGCCAGTAATACATTTTAAGGTTTTTAGAAGGTCTCTTTCTATGAGTCTATAATATATAGAAGGTCTCTTTCTATAAGTCTATAATATATAACTAATCTATTGTTGTATATAAAGTAAATAAGGTTTTTAAAATGTTTAAGAAGCTTCATTTAAAATTAAATTAAAATGCAGAGCCCCCCCAGACTGGTGGCCAGGACCCGGGCAGTGTGAGTGCCACTGAAAATCAGTTCGTTTGCCGCCTTCGGCACGCGTGCCATAGGTTGCCTACCCCTGGACTAGATGGAGACTATAGACTTGCATAGGGGATTAGATTGAGGTTGGAAAATTGATTTTATCATGACCGACACTATGGACCCTATCCTGCTGACTCTTTCTCCTGTGAGTAATCTTTACATGAGCAGAAGTCCCTCTGATACCAGTTGGACTACTCTCTTGAGTAATAAGGTTTGCAGGATCAGGCCCTATTTTGAATCTTAGATTTCCAGAATGAAAGGCTAGCAAACAATTAAACTACAGTAGCATTTAAACACATACTTAACTTTGACATGCAAGTACTCCATTTGAAATCAATGGGATATTCATGTGCTTAAAGTTAAACATGTGCTTAAGTGCTGCGTGGGATCACAGCCTGGTTATTTTTGTCTTCATTTGGATATTGTATAGATGACAGAAAAATGAAGTGGCACAGTAGAGCCATTGAAATCAATAAGTCAATATTATGAGTTCCCAGTACATTTTGATAATCCCATATCTGCTTAGTTGACTAATATTGTACTGCAGAGATTTCACCATACTTACAACATGTTCAAATATGGAATCGCTCTATACTTACTGAAAATGAGTATTAGATCCAGAACCCAAGTGTTTTCCTTTAAATGTTGCATTCAGAGGACTACATTATTTCTCTCACATCAAGCATGACATGATGTGGTTCTTTCATGTTGATTGGCATGATGCCATGCGACATGATATGATGCAGAATAAGTAGCTTGGATTTGAAGGAGAACATTCTCATTCCTGGAGAGGCTACATGACTATCTCTGCTTCAGCATGGGCTGATTTTAGTTAATACTGTTTAGATTTTTGTTTTATTTGCAGGGCTGTGTGGGGACTACATAGCATTTGTTTTTCTACCTGAACTAAATATTAGATTTGTTAGCTGTAAGATTAGAACTGTTTTTCAAAAGTTAAAGTTTTGTTAAGAATAGGCAATATAGCCGGATCTTCAGGTAGCGTACAACAGTCAGCGCCACTCCAGTGACTTTAGTGGAGCTACACCAATTTACACCAGCTACAGATCTAGCCCAGGTTCAGTGGAAAAACCATATATTTCTGAAAGAAAGAGGGAGTGAAAGGCAAGTGGGGCAAGGAAGTCGTATGGACCAAATTCTCTGCAGATGTAAATCAAAGCACATAGAATTAAGCCAGTAGAGAATTTGGCCCTATATTTTTGATATAATAAGGTTGCCTTGGGAGTCATAAAATGATGAAAGTCAGCAAACGGCCTTACTTACTTTGTCCATGGCCTACAGGAAAAACAGGTGTACCATTCACCCTACTACCTTCTTTGTGGCCAACAGGAAATGAACGTGCATCAGTCGCCTCACTTGCCTTGTCTGTATAAATCAGAAAAGTAGGCATGCCAGTCATTCTATTTACCTTACCTATGAACAGCAAGAAGAGAATTCACAGCAATCACTTTGCTTTGACTCATTAGAAGAAAGAAGCACATGCAGGTTGATATTCGCAACCATTATTCCAGTCTGTTTGCGCTGTTTCTATGTGGAGGAAAATATGTTAATTTCAATGGTAACCGTTCTGTGAATTGCTCCACTGCTTACTGGAGAAGCTTGCTTTGCAGTGCAGTCATGTCTCATGTACATTATATATTTTTCTCAACTAGTCCTTTGAAGCATTATCTCAGAATTCTCCGACTGCACACGACAGAGTTTTTAGCTTTATTTGGTGGCTTCCTAATCTTGAATACAGTATGAATTTGCACTAGTTTCACACTGGTCCCCACTGACTTTGATTGAACTGCTCCTGATTTACAGTGGTGTAGATACTTCGGGGCTATCTAGCTAAGCAAGGACCAGATTTTGCTGCCCTTACTTATATTACATAATACTTTAAGTCCCAGTCTTGTAATGGGAGTACTCTTAGTGCACAAAGTTAAGCCTGAGTGTAGGTGTTTGCAGGATCAAGGCCTTACTTTGCAAGTTGTTCCATTGGTTTTCAATTGAATTGTTCGTGGAGTATGGGCTTGACCCTGCTCCCATTCAGATCAGTACAAAAACCTTAATGGGGCAGGACCAACCCCTTAGATATTATTCAATGAGAGGAAGGCCAGCACAATCTGATCCAATCCGATTAGGATATATACTGTTTATTTTTCACAAAACTGACTAATTTTCAAACTATATAGTTCAGTTTTTAGCTTAATAAATTTTCAAAAGAAAATAATTTGCAGAGAACTTTTATCTAAATTTTCTTCCCGATTCTAATTTTTGATTCAGCTAACACAGTGCTCCTACTTAACACGGGAGTACTACAAGACTGCATTAAAGAGTTCCCTCCAGATCTAGATTCTGTCCCTGATCCTTCAAAGTCTTATATATGTGCTTCACTTTACAAACTGAGTAGTCCCATAGACTTCATTTCCTGGATCAGGCTCATATTATTTAACTCCTCAGCAACATACTCAACTACAAGCAATTAAATAAAATAATGGATTTTTTTTTTAAAGTCCAGTTATTTTAGGCGTTTATTTTTTTAAAAAAATTCTTAACTGAGAGAGAATTTCAGATATATTATTTGCAGCCTAAAAGTGGAAACCATACGTATGATTAAGAAAAAGTCTATATGACATAAAGTTCTCAGGGAGACACAGATGGAAAAGGATTTGGAAGAAGCTGTAGGGGCTGTGCACAAATTCATAGCTGACAGTAACTTAAGACAGATACTACTATCTACTATACACAGATGTTTTTCATCAATTTGTCTCTGCAACTTGATATATAATAATGGGCCCAATTTTATTTAGGAAGTGCTCCCAGGCATTTCCAACCTTTTTTCTCTCCATATGTACACATTTTTATGTCGCTCCATTCTGGGAGAATATATGTAGCACAACAGGGAGCAGACTGAATAATCATATTTTATTTCCCAGCAATCCAAAGACACGCTTAGCCTGGTGAAAAATTAACAAGCAAAATCCGACAAGGACTCATTTGAAGACAAATAGAGGTATCTACCATTTCCGTTTGTGGATTCATTCTCTCATTCCCCCAGCCTCGTTACCCTCTTGACTTTCAACGGTAAATGTAGCAAATAGTTCTTTGTGTTCATTGTGCGTGTGCAGCTGCAAGAACACTAACTTTTCTATAAAAAATTGTAATATTTGTACATACTTTTTATATAAAAGGTTTTTAGTAAATACTTATTTTGTCTTTTAATTATTGCGCTTGTTCTTTTAAGGCTGCTATAACAACATCTCACTTACTCTGATATCTTGACAGTGAGAGGTGTACGGGCCTGATCCAATTCTCAGTGAAGTCAGAGAGAGAGTTTCTCTGTTGACTTCAGTGCAAGGCCCATAATGCATGTAATTTTGCAATACCATGACATAAGGAAGTTGCTTCCTGATCCCAGCTGGTAACCGGTTTCTGCCCTGAAGCACTGGATTGAAGAAAATTGAAAATACTTGTATACCCAGAGACTGCTCGGTATTGAGAGCCTTTCTGGAATGTCTCATTACCTTCCTGAAATAGGCTCATAATTTTAGCCGTAGTTATTGTAAACAGAGAATCTCTTCTTAGTCATATAAACATCTAACCCTTTCTATTAAAAAACTGCAGCAGGGGACCCACTGAACTCATAGGACAGATTGTCTCTGGTCCTTGCACAGCATGTTGAGAGGGAGAAGGCAGACAGGAGCTCTTCAAAAGGGCAATGACAATTGTAACCCCAAATTAAAGGGGAGCACAGAGGACTGCTCAGCCCATGTGCCCCATGAGCAGACATTGCCCTAAATGGTGAAATGGTGTGGAGGAGACTGGACTACTTCCCTCCTACCCCCACAACGTAGAATAGCGCACATGGGGAACAAAATGTGCATTTGTACTCTGCGCGGGGAAGTCTGAGTAAGGATGGTACCTCCTGGAGATGCCATCCCACAACAGAGTTTCCCCTAGGCAGCTAAGGTCCACACCAGCCCTACCAGGGCAGTGCCTACATAGTACAACATTTTTATTGCACTGGGTCCTAGAGACCTATGTGCCAGGCACTGTACAAACAACAAAGAGCTGGTCCCTGCCCCAATGAGTTTACAATCTAAGTAAATTCACAATGTTTGTTTTATTCCCTGTTCGAGTAAAGGACACACCTCAAACTGGTAATAAGCAAGGTCATAATCCTGCAAGTTGATCCATGTGACTGGAGCTCAGCACCCATGCAGACCCCCATTAAAGCAAAAAGCAGGAATCTGCCAGAATGGCTCATCTTGTAGCATTGGTGCCCAAAATGGTAATAACACCCACAGAACATGCCTTCAAAATATTTTATTTTATGTGTGTTGCCTTTTATTTAATTAAGGGTTCCTTCTTCTTGGTATTGTTATGGGAAAGGATACATAGGATCAGCTAATTGACCCTCACTATATACTTCACTTGACCTTCGCCATATTAAATTACATTATTTATATTGCTGTAGCATCCAGAAGTCCCAAACGGACCCCACTGTGCTAGGTGCTGTACAAACATGTAAAAAAGCATAGTCCCCACCCAGAAGTTTTAAATCTCATGCGTGCTTTTAGATTTAAACCAATCTCTAAATATTAGGGATGAAGAGGAGACCTAATGTGAGGAGCAGATTATTCCACATTGCTTTCAGGTGAGATTTTTGCATCTTCCTCTAAAACATCTGATACCTGCCACTCTCAGAGAGAGGATACTGTACTGGTGGGGCCATGGTTCTAATCCAGTATGGCAATTCCTATACTCCAGAAGAGCATACAGCTGAAGAGGTTATTGTCTAATTTGTCCTAGTCTCTCAAATCTGTAATATAGAAGCCTCTTTCATTGCCCTTCTCTAGAACTTTTCTGCTTCTCTTCTGCTGTTCTGAAGATGAAATCACCAAAATTGAATGCCATATTCAGGGTTAAAAATGTACCATTAGTTTACATAGTAGCACTGTAAATTATCTGTTTTGTTCACTCTCTCCTGATTAACACAGTCTAATACCTCCGTTGTTTACTGCTGCACAGTGAACTCAACTGTCTAAACCAGTGGTTCTTAACTTATTTATGCGGCCCACAATGGGCAGAGGCCAGGTGGCAGGGCAGCGGCAGCCCAGACCCTGACCCTGGAGGCCTACTGCCCGCCCCGGACCTCTGACCTCGCAGGTCCAGTCAGGAGCCCTGGAGCCCGGCCTCACGGAGCCAGCCGGCTGCCTGCCCCCGACCCCTGCCACGTGGCTGTCCCGGACTTCTGCTGTGTGGGGCTGGGCAGCAGCCCTGGATCCCCAACCCCTCGGGGCCAGCTGGCAGCCTCGACCCCGGACCTTGCCACACGGGACAGGCCCACAACCCCGACCCCACCACGCTGGGCAGCAGGCAGCCTGGACCCCACCATGCGGGCCAGCCTTTAGCACACAGCTGAGCTGGGCAGCAGCTGTGTGCTAATTGGGCACCAGGCGGGCCGCGGGTTGAGAACTGCTGGTTCTATACCAATTCCAAGATTCGTTTCCTGAGTGATTTCTAATTCAGAATCTCTCCGGGTATTTCTTTCCGTTAATCTCTTCTCAAATTCATATGGACAACATGAAATTTTATCAGGAACATGACAGTAATGTTGTCTTATTGGTTATGGTCAGTGCATTGATTCCTGGTATTAGGGCTGTAAATTACAGTGTGCATCTGCTTTTTATGCAGCGTCTCATTTTTATAGGCTGTTCCTATCACATTTAACATAATTTATATTCCTTCTCTATGATGCACATATCCCCGTTCCACTGGGCAGGGGAGTCCTAAAACGTATGATATATATAGCACCAACAGCCTTAGCAACTGTTAGGGAACCATCATTTTTCACATTCTTACATGTGGATGTAGTCACTAATGATTTTATCAGACCAGAGTCCACGTCACCTATTTCTCTCAAATGTACTTTTGGTTTTGTCTGGTTAGAACTCTTTCAGATCACATTGTTCTCTTTTTTCTATTAAACCATCTGTACTTATTCCCTATAATCACAGGGTGATGACAAAGCAGATTAACTGCAGATTTCCATTTCTGGTGAACTCAGTCAGCAAGCTACTGCTCTCTATCCAATATGAGAAACAGACGTACCAACAAGTAAGTATGGCTGGGCATAATTTATTTTCCAATCTGAGCCTTTCGGCACTAACGCAATACAAATAAAATTTAATAATAAAATACATAAAGTCAGGTGAAGACCTCTAGCCCTTGTCAGTGCCACCTTCAATGTTGCAAAGTTTGTTGTCTTGTGGCTGTGCATCCTAACAATAGTCACAACTTTCTATCTGGGACGCCAAGGGAAGAAAATATTATTGGGTGAAATCCTGAAGCCCTTACTCTGGCAAAACTCTCATTGACTTCCGTAAGAAATACAATAAAATCTTCCATTACTCTTCTACGCCGTAAATCATTTAATATAATCTCTAGATTTTTATTTAACTGAGAGTAAAAATCAATGTTGATAAATTGGAGAGGGTTCAGAGAAGAGCCACAAAAATTATTAAAAGATTAGAAAACATGCCTTATAGTGATAAACTCAAAGAACACAGTCTATTTAGCTTAAAGGGGTGAATTGATTACTGTCTATAAGTATCTACATGGAGAAAAACTATTTAATAATGGTCTCTTTAGCAGAGAAAGGTCCACGATCCAATGGCTGGAAGTTGAAGCTAACCAAATTCAGACTGGGAATAAGGCATGAATTTTTAACAGTGTAATGGACCACTGGAACAGTTTACCAAGCATCATGGTGGATTCTCCATCGTGGACAATTTTTAAATAAAGATAGGATTTTTTTTTTTAAATGATGTGCTCTAGGAATTATTTTGGGGAAGTTCTATGGCCTGTGCTATATAGGCGGTCAGACTAGATAATTGCAGTGCTCCCTTACGGCCTTGGAATCGATGAATCTAGGCAGTACAGCGCTGACCAAAGAACCACAGCCTCCCTCTCCAGCTTAGTGAGTAGGAAGATAAGTGATGGAAGCATTAGTATGACATGGCCTATTAGCGTAATGGATTAAAGCACTGCAAAGAGGTAAAGTTAAATTAACGGTGCTACAGTAGAGCATCACTGCCTAAATAACACCATTTCTAAGTCTCTTTGCCGATGTTTACCTCCATGTAAACAACTGTGGAGTGACTCAAGGATATTCTGTTTTTTTCGTCATTATGTTAAAGTACAAAGATTTTGTTTGTTGTTAGTTATGAAATGGTTTATTAGTACTTTAAAAGCATATGTCAGATTCTACCTGATTTTCCTTAAAAGAGCCCTTCCACTTGATAAAATATATAATACAAGTCAAAACATATTCTGCCCTTTGATATAATCAAATATCTGCCTTTTGCTTTTCTGTGAATTGTTGTAGATATGTCATTTTTCAAAAGGAGATTTCTCCCTTCCAGTCTGTTTTTCCACTTTCTTCATCTTCCTGCAATAAAGCCACAATCATGCCATGTTCAGAACTTTCAACGATTCCAATAACAACAAACTGTGATGTAAGAAGCAGGAATTAATACTTTAGTGGATGAAAAGAAAATGGAGAAAACATCAGGGAGAAATAAATGGAAACTCTCTTGCAACCTTAACTCTAGTGCTTGCACAAAAGTAGCACAGATATTTTGAGAGTAAACATATTGTATGTAAATGTACATTGCTGTGGTTTTTTTAAATGTTGTGTCTCGTACATCCAGTTAATGGATGGAACAGTGAAAAAACAGTGCTTGAAATAAACAAAAATTAAAAATCCATGCAATTTTCAACAGTGATGAATTAACGTTTTCCCTTTCCTTGCACTAAAAATGTTGCTCCCTGCTGCTGCAGATAAAAGCAAGTAAATAAATATTTGGGATCTAAATCAGCTTCCATCAAAGTCAATGGCAAAGCTCTTTGCCACTGCCCTACATAATTCCCAAAGTATATGCATGAATGCACGAGTCAACAGAGTTGTACCTGTTTACACCAAGCCTGAATTTGGCCCACAATCGCCACGTGCTCAGAAGATAGCAAGGAGGTCACAGCAAACACATGACCAAACCAAACAGAAACAAAAATTGTTATAAAAAATCATCTGTGCATCCTCTTTTCTCAATCTCATATTACTGCTGCCCTGGGTCTAGTCCTGACTAGGTAAAGCAATTTGAAAACCCCTTGAGTCATGATATTGTTTAAGCAACAAAGGCTGGAATGCTGTTAAATCCAATGAAATTTGGTATTTATAACCCAGTCATGCCATTATTCTACATACTGCACTTCCACCAAAAATCAGTAAGAGTTCTGTGGAATGATTTCAGGATCAGGCCCATATTCAAGATCCACCTCTATAGATGCATCAAAGAGGGGCTACTGCCTGGGCACCCTCTTGTGGCCTCAGAGCAGCCTTGCCCCCCTCGCAAACCCATTTACCCATTCTCATCCCTTCTCAGGTTCTGCTTTATGATATTAACCAACATTCAAAATAAAGTTTTCAAGTCCATTCATTCTCCCAGGCCTTTCTTACCTGTTGTATCACTTCCCAAGTTTCAAGTTTCTGTACTGGAGTCTACTCAGTCCTAGCAGCCTCTGTATTCCCCACCCCTGCCTGGTCTCCCTGAGAAACACAGAGAATTTCCCTGAGCTGTGTAGCATGTCATAAGGTGCTGTATAACATCTGAAAAAAATACAGATTTTTATCTATTCTATTGAATTATAATTGTATGCAACATTTTCAAAAATCAGGTATGTGCCCATCTTTCATCCCCTTTGTGCCTAAAAGAAAAGGGGATGATTTAATTATATTTATATATACGCTATTACATACAAATGAACAAAGCTAAAAGAGCAGTATTTAGGTTTCAGAGTCAAGCACTCAACAATTAGGACATACCAATTCGCAGTTGCCTCCACAATCTTAATTCTGCCCCCTTTGTAGCTCCATCTTGTGCACTGAAAGAGGCTGGAGTCCTGTGGAAATAATAGCATGTGATTATGTATTTAAAGACTCTTATCATATACACAAGAGGGCTGAATTAAGGTTGCACAGGCAATCATAAATGTGACCTTTCCTAACTTTTGAGTGCTTGACTTTGCAAACTAAATAATGTTTTTAACATAGTTGTTTTTGTTTTGTGTCTGTGTACACGTGTTTGAGTGTGTGGGGGGGCTTCTTTAGCCTTCCTTCCCCTGCCTCCACCACTGGGACTTGGGGAGTTCCAATCCTATGTAGTGCCCGTGGGAACAGGAGGAATATGTGCGGGGGGCTAAGTACTCAATGAGGTGGGGGTTGAGATATGTGTTTGGGGTGGGAGCCTGGCCTATTTTCTTCCCCATGTGGTGCACCCAAGGGTGACATAGGTTACTAGGGCCACATGATATGTCAGGGGAGTGGGGAATTCAGCACACATTCACCCCGCCACCTGCCATACACACAACTGCTGTGACAGCTCCCACCTATTTCCAGTACAGTGTCTGTCTGATGCTGAGGTTTTGACAGCAGCATGTGCCCAGCTTTAGAATGTTCATGTGTTCGATTATTATTTAGGCAAGCTGTCACAATTATCCTGAGGAACAAAAGTAAGAGATCGGACATGGTGATTTTTGGCAGTTTCTACCTCAGCAAAAGCTGAACAGAATTTCATGAGACAAAGAAAAGGCACATTAGTAGCTGAGGGCATTCTTCCTGCCAAGCATCAAAGGTCTGCTAAAAACAACAAAGGTGCAAGAACTTCTCAAAGAAAATGTTGCAAGAATTCTTTGTATTCATGTAATGTGTTAGGCAACCTAAATGTAGGGATCACTACCAGTTCCCCTATTATATAGAGCTATATGATTTAAATTAGATTGGACACACAACAATAATATGAACAGTAGGGAACAATCCTGCATTAGCAGTATGTAGACTGGATGATCTACTATGTCTTCTCCATCACTAATGTCTATGATATAGAGCGCTTCAATCTACCTGAGGGATAACAAGAACTGATGGCAGGAAGAAGAAGCTAGACAAATTTATACTAGAAATAAGGCATAATTTTTTAACAGGGAAGGAATTAATCATTGGAACAATTTACCAAGCATTGTGGCAGATTCCCTATCACTGGAAATTTTAAAAACAAGCTTGAATGTTTTTCTAAAAGATATGTTCTAGTTTTACCACAGCTATTGGATCTGAAGCAGGAATCAATACAGAAAAGTTACAGAAAAGGGCTGTGTTATGCAGGAGGTCAGACTAGACTAGACAATTACAGTGGTCCCTTCTGGCCTTAAAATCAATGAATCTATGATGCTTAATAGGGTTGTCAGGTGTCCGGTTTTCAAGTGGAACACCTGGTCGAAAAGGGACCAGGCCGGCGGTTCTGACCAGGCCATTAAAAGTCCAGTTGGCAGTGAAGCGGGGGTGGCAGACTCCCTGCCTGGTTCTGGGTGGTTTCCAGGAAGCGGATGGCATGCCCAGCTCCTAGGTGAAGGGGCAGTCATGGGGGCTCCATGCGCTGCCCCGACCCCCAGGTGCTGCCCTGAGTGCTGGCTCCACAGCTCCCATTGGCTGGGAATCACAGCCAATGGGAGCTGCGGGAGCAGCGCCTGAAGATGGGGGCAGCGTGTGGAGCCACCTGGCAGCCCCTCGGCCTAGGAGTCAGAAGGATATGTCACCACTTCCCAGGAGCTGCCTGAGGTCAGTGCCACCCAGAGCCCGCACCCCAAACCCCCTCCCATGCCCCACCCCTCTGCCCCAGCTCGGAACCCCCTCCCACACTCCAACCCCCTTAGCTAAGCCCCACCCCAGAGCCTGCACCTCCAGCCGGAGCCCTCACCCCCTTCCTGCACCCAACCCACTGCCCCAGCCTGGAGCCTCCGCCCACACCCTGAACTCCTCCTTTCTGGCCTCACCCTGAAACCCACACCCCCAGCCCAGAGTCCGTACCCCCTCCCACACCCCAATCCCCTGCCCCAGCCCAAAGCCCCCTCCCACACTCCAACCCCCTCATCCCCAGCCTGGAGGCCCCTCCTACACCCCAAACCCCTCATCTCCAGCCCCACCCCAGAACCCATACCTCCAGCTGAAGCCCTCACCCCCCCTCCTGCACCCAACCTGCTGCCCCAGCCCAGAGCCTCCTCCCACACTTCGAACCACTCAGCCCCAGCCCGGAGCCCCCCTCCTGCCCCCCAAATCCCTCTGACCCACCCTGGAGCCCACACCCCCAGCTGGAGCCCTCACTTCCTTTCATGCCTAACCCCCCTGCCCCAGCCTGGTGAAAATGAGCGAGTGAGCGAGGGTGGGGGAGAGCGATGGACGGAGGGGGATGGAGTGAGCTGGGGCGGAGTCTGGGGGAAGGGAAGGGGAAGGAGCAAGGGTGTTTGGTTTTCTGCAGTTAGAAAGTTGGCAACCATAATTAGAAAGGCAGATGAATAGAGAGGCAGCTAGATGCATGGAAAGATATTTCTTCAAATCAACCACCACGGATTTGCAGCTGCTTCTGGGGTGAAATCCAGCAATTGTTGAATAGCTCAGAGGAACATTATGCTACAGTCAGAACTGAATGATACTGACTCCAACTGAAAGTCCAAGAAGAGTTTAGGTAGGTAAAACAAACTTAAGCAAACTGGAATATGGCCAGGATGCCATAACACCCCTATGGAATCTTCAGTGACTATAAGTGGTCAGGGCTCTGGTATTATGTGTCATCTGAAAGAAGTCACTTTCAGAGGTATAATGCCCCAGTAGTGTGTGGTGCTTAGGCCCAATTCCTAGCCCAAGATCTGTAGATATTGGATAGTGATACTAACAAATGCTGCAGAGTTAGCAATCTAGCTTTTTATCAACTGATAGTAGGAAATCACAAATGCTGGGGAACTGTGAATTCTGTGATGTTGGGGTTTCCTCCAGCATGTAGGTTTCTTTCCAAAAAAATGCCTCTAGGTTGTCTGATTATGGAGATACTTATTATTATATAATAACTAACACAATGCTGCCCTGTTAACTAATGATGGGAAAATACCTCATTACTCAAAACCAGGTGATTGTCACTGTTTGGGGATCCTACTGTTCAAATTCTCCTTCCCCTAATACAAATGTCACCTGCATCTCAGAACTTCCACTCCAATTGGCCGAGACCCTCTCCTTCATCACTGCACAAACTTACTTTAGTCTGGCATTTGGTGACCCCATGGTGTCTTTGAGACAGCCAGTTGTCCCACTTCTCCATTCAGTCCCTTCAGAAAGTCTGACAAGTGGACCTATTCTCTCCCAGTCCACCAGGAATCCTCAAAAGGTGAGGGTCTGCCCCGCATCTTGCAGTGAGACCCATAAACGTTCACCACAGTCCTGCCGTTACAGGTTCTCCATGTTGTGGGGCTAACGTGCCTCAGAATGTACAGGGAAAAGAAGCTCTGTGGACACTGTCACAGTGTCATTAGTAGGTACAATTTACCAGGTTCTACAACATTACGGAAGGGAGCAGAGCTGCATTTGGTTTTGGGTATCACCCTTCATACAGAAGGGGCAAAATCTTGTTCCCATTGAAGTCAATGGGAGTTTTGTCATAGACTTCAGTGGGGCCAGGATTTCACCCATGGTACCCTTTAGCACTTTACTAAGTGGTTGCCTGATGTTAGAGGAAGGGGATGGGGGAAACCAGTGGCCACAGAATAATGCAAAAGGGAACAGGGCATGCTTAAAAGGTAAACTTAAAAGAAAGTGATTCATCTGGGATATTATTATAGGGAAAATCTATTTCTTTCAGTGCATGTGTAAAGCAACTACATTAAAACTTCAATTTTATAAACAGACCAGTTATATGAACAATTTTTCCTGACTGGAAAAAAAAATCACATAACAAATGTGGTGCTGATGAAGAACAAGTTGACCTCCCTTCACATTCTGATGCCTTCAATGCACTGGAAATGGCTTTGCAGTGGTTTGAAGAACACGAAGAAAGTGATGCTGTTAAGCAGCATACCTACAGTGATTTTGAGATGTTAAATTGTATGTACTCCTCAATCCCAATTAGTTTGTAGAAAGGGGTTCTACTGTCTGTTAAAAAGTCAAGTGTTTTATGAGGTAAGGTAATTTTCCAAGCATTATGCACTACATCATTCCCTCCCTCAGAAGCACTTATATTCATACAAATAAGGACATTATATAGACAATGTATGTATTCACAGGGGATATATTGTTGAGTTCAAATGACTTTAGAGCTTCTTCTGGGTAAACATTTGGATTAGGGGAAACAAATCCTGAGAGTTCAGATTCAAGTTTGCCTGGTGTCTGCATGGGTCTAAAGCTGGTTTAAATCAAGGGTAGATCCACTGACTTCATGGAGCTGCACCAATTTACACCAGCTGAGGAACTGGCCAACAAGGTTTGTTTAATTAACATGAACCTCGGTTTTTGTATTCACTATTCCTAACATGAACTATTTGGTGATACGTTGACACCTAGGGCCAGTTGTTATTTTGCAGCACACACAATGGTCACTTGGAATTTCATGGTAGCAGATCACTCTACTCTGAGGCCCACACACAATTCACTGTAGCTGATGGCAATAAAGAGCTTGTGACACACATTTGAGAAGTTTGATTCCACCCTTCTAACACACACTAGCAGTGATTCTCTCACTCTCTAACACACAACTAGTTTATCATGATACATTTCTATCAGTTTTGTCTTGAACAGAGGGCAATATGCATCTAAAAGGAGGGTTTGTTTTAAAACCAGAGTTTGTTCCTGGGTAAACACAATCTCGCTTCATCACCAAGGAGCAGAGAATCCCCCCGTACAGTGGGGGGAAAAACTTCCAGATCAACAGTAGTTCCTTCCTTCCTTGTATGATGTGTTTTTTAAAATTTGATTTCACAAGTTCACTGCTCAATGTCATTGAACTACAGATCTGAATTAAGAGAAGAAAACATCAGCCTGCCTTGTTCCTTTACCAGGAGTCATACAATCCACCTACAAATTTAGTCATCATGTCATTTGCACCCTAATGTGTATCCTCCTCCTCCTCTTGGGAACCCTCTTGTAACAAGCTTAGCAGCAAAAACAGCAAGACACATTCACTGTGGACCCTGCACCAGGTTTTTACTGCACACATTGAGGAAACAAACTAACCTAAACCAATACCTAAGGAAATATCAGAAAGTTAGAAATCAATTGCAAGAACTGTCAGCTCCTTACTGCACAGTTTTACATGTGCAGATTTGATTTGCTGAACAAAGTAATGTAGCCCATGTGGTTCTTTTCTTCTCTCTGGCCTCCTTCCAGAGGCTGCGGATCAGTTGTACTGCAGCTCTTCAGACATTGACACATGGGGCTTCTTTCACTGACCTCTAGATTTCTTTCCCTGAGAGCTTGGGCGCTCTTCCTATCCAGGCCATTGCTAAACCAGCACACAGCATACACTGTCTGCTTCCCTCCTCACACACCCATTTCCCCCTAAAAAATCCCAAACTTCTGTCTCTCTCCCAACACCTTTTACACACTAACACCTTGCACTGAACCACACTCACCCCTCTGTTTGGCACCCCCCATATGCCCACCTTCCTGCCTAGCACTCATGTACTGTTTGCATGTACACACACACACACCCTCTTTTCAACCACACTGACACCTCATACACATCCACACATTTTTTTCTGACACATCCATGCTCTGTCTACAAAACCCCTCACACATAGCTGTCTCTTTTCTGGCACTTTTGCACACTCTACACTGACTTTGTCATGGACAATCTACCTTTATATTCACACTCAGCTCTTGGTTTGGCTGAAAGCCATTGAACAAATCTGTAAACCCGGTATATGATGGAAACCTCTTCAAGCCAGGGGGTACTACCCCTAGTTCCAGCATACCTGCCCTCTCCTCTGACACCAACACACTCAGTACACCCCCTGCCCTCTGACACTGACATACACACAATACAGCCCCTCCTCTGACAGGACACATGCATGATACACCCCTCTCCTCTGACACAGACACACACACACAATACACTCCTTCTTCTGACACTGACACACACCCTTCTCTGATGGTACACACACAGTACAGCCTTCTCCTCTGACAGGGACACAACCCCCATACGTATATCTCTTCCTCTGACACACACACACACACAGTACAGCCCTCTCCTCTCTCTCTCACACACACACACACACACACCCTGTACAGCCCCTTCTCTGACAGGGACACAACTCCCCATACATATACCTCTTCCTCTGACACACACACACACACACACACAGTACAGCCCCCTCTCTCTCTCACACACACACACCCTGTACACCCCCTCCTCTGACACACACACACACACAGTACAGCCCTCTCCTCTGACAGGAACACAACCCCCCATACGTATACCTCTTCCTCTGACACACACACACACAGTACAGCTCTCTCGCTCTCTCACACACACCCTCCTCTGACACACACGCACACACACACACACACAGAGTACAGTCCTCTCCTCTGACAGGGACACACCTTTTCCTGACACAATCACACCCTCTCTCCTCACACACAGGCTCACACTCCCCCTCTGGCTCCCTCCCCTCCCCTGGTCCCAGCGCTGCCGGGATCGCCGCAGAGCGCGGGGAGGCGGGCTCGCCGCCAGGGTCAGTGGCCCAGGGGGAAGAGGGCGGCGCGGGGCTGCTCCAGCTGTTCCCTCCGGCCGCACCTGCGAGCGCGGCAGCCCCCCGGTTGGAGCCTGGCGGCAGCGGAGCAGAGCGGCTCCAGCGGCGGCCCCGTCCCGGATGGCTGTGCCGGCGGGGATGGAGCTCGGAGGGAAGGTGAGCCTGGGAGGCAGAGGCAGGAGCAGTTGCAGGTACAACAGAGAACGGGACGGGGGCTAAAGCTGCTGCTGCTGAGGGGGCAGCCGCCGATGGGGCGCCGGGCACCTGCAAGCCGGAGGGGGGAAGGGGGTTTCGCACCTGGTGCCGAGGCCAAGCGAGCTGAAGCCAAGGGCTGGGGGTGCGGCCGCCTCTGGCGAGGGGTGGCTGGTAGGGCTGGCTCGGTTGCTAAGGGCTCCATGCCCCCGTCTCTAACCCTGTGCCGCCCGCCTTTGCTTCCTTCCAGCACCTCGGCGCCGCGGGGCTGCCCCGGACGCGCTGAGCCGGGGGGCTGCGAGCTGAGCCGCGGAACCCGCCCGCCCCCGGCCCGGGCGGAGTAGGCGGCAGGATGTGGAACCAGAGCGGCTCGCCGAACTCCAGCGCGCGCGCCCCGGGCTACGAGAACGACACCTGGCCCGAGTACCCCTTGCACCTGTTCCCAGCCCCGGTGCTGACGGGCATCACGGTCACCTGCATCCTCCTCTTTGTCGTTGGGATTCTAGGCAACCTCATGACCATGCTGGTGGTGTCCAGGTTCCGAGACATGCGGACTACGACCAACCTCTACCTGTCCAGCATGGCTTTCTCCGACCTGCTGATCTTTCTCTGCATGCCCCTGGACCTCTTCAGGCTCTGGCAGTACCGACCCTGGAACTTCGGAGACCTGCTCTGCAAGCTCTTCCAGTTCGTCAGCGAAAGTTGCACTTACTCCACCATCCTCAACATCACAGCCCTGAGCGTGGAGAGGTACTTCGCCGTCTGTTTCCCCCTCAAAGCAAAAGTAGTGATCACCAAAGGGAAAGTCAAGCTGGTCATCCTGGTCCTCTGGGCTGTGTCCTTTGCAAGCGCGGGACCTATTTTTGTCTTGGTTGGAGTTGAGCACGAGAATGGAACGAACCCCTTGGACACCAACGAGTGCAGAGCTACGGAGTATGCGATCAAATCAGGGCTGCTCACCATCATGGTCTGGACCTCCAGCGTCTTCTTTTTCCTGCCTGTGTTTTGCCTGACTGTGCTTTACAGCCTTATTGGGAGGAAAATCTGGAGGAGGAAGAGAAAGAACATGGGACCAAATACCTCTATTAGGGACAAGAACAACAAACAAACTGTGAAAATGTTAGGTAGGACTTTCTATTAATTCCATTTTACTGTTGGGCGTGTGTGTCAGAGAGAGAGAGAGAGAAAGACATTGATGGTGCTTTAAAATGGTCACTAAAAGTGAAGTATTTATCGACCATTTTTACTATATGGCTAAAGTTTATAGTAGCAATATAACAAAACGCTTCACTCTCTGAGATTTATACCGGCGTCCTATGCAAAATACTCGGGCAGATATTAATATATCAACCTCTGATATTGAAAAGAATAATTAATAATGAAAAATATGAATATTACACTCACTATTGCACTGAAAATTCCTGAACCTCTTTGTAAATAAGTTAAAGGTACCAAATGCCAGCTCGAGGAGGATTTGTATTCACAAAACTAAACCCTACTAAAAGCATGACATTTGGCTGCAGGGGATCTAAACAGAATGGATCGATGCATGTAGAGAATTATGGGAATGTCAATTTCTTTAAGCCAGTTGAAGAAAACTAACAAATATAGTTAATGAATGTAATGAAAACTAAAGTACTTACTAAGGAATATTCTCTTTTAGAGTCTGTGATTCTGCTCCCATTGAAGTCAACAGCAAAACTCCCAGAACAAGACCAAGTCATTAGCCCCTGTCATTTTTAATTTAGTATGTTTAAATATTTTCAGTAAAATAATATTTGCTTGTAAAATATTAACCTTAACATACAAATGGACACGTCTTAACCCTAAAGAATCTTACCCCATCAGCACTCAATGTCAGTGCAGTTAACAGGCATCCCATGTATGGACTAAATCCACTAGCACAGAAAAAAGTAACACTTTCTGGCACTATCAGTTTGAAAAAAATTACCATCAGTTTATTGGTAGAAAATTACAAATTCTCTTATTATTTTAGCAGCATTGTTCCTGTGCAAGTAGTCCTTTCACATATGAGTAATCCCATTGATTTCAGTAGGTCTCTTCATGTAGGTAACTTTTTTCTCACATGAATAAGGTTTTGCAGGAGACAGCCCGACTTTACTAAATTCAACTACGTTGGAGTTATTGGCCAAAGAGCTGCACAGTGCGGCTGCAATAGGTCCTGTGTATCTAAATTATTAACTGTATCTAACTGATTGTTTTATTCATTTTTTTAATTTACTAGGCAACAACAACATGTGTGCTAAAAGCTGTGAGATACTTTGTGTACCTTCAATTACATTTTAGGATCGATAGAATACTTCAGAGGGTTAGACGTTACCTTGGAAGTAATTCACTACTTACATTTTTGTTTCCTGAGCTAAATTTTCACAACTGTGAATTTTTGCTTTTTACAGGAAGCAAACCCTCCATACCTCATTTCCATATTTATATTTCTAAAAGTTTAAATTCTGTATACCAATTTCCAATCCTAAATTACCTCAATCCTAAAGCACTGCCGCAAACATTAATAATATTTCAAACACCTTGCTTCACACCACATCAGAGAATGAAAGCACTGTGGCTAGAATCTTTTATTGGACCAACTTCTGTTGGTGAGTGAGACAAGATTTCGAGCCACACAGCTCTCTTCTTCAGGTTCAAACTCTTGTCCCTCTCACCAACAGAAGTTGGTCCAATAAAAGATATTACCTCCCATACGTTGTCTCTCTAATCTCCTGGGACCGACACAGCTACAACTACACTGCATGTGGCTAGAATGTCCTTTAACAGAAAGACAACATTCTCTACCTGATGAAAATCTAATGAAGGATATAATGAAGGAACTCAATAGGGGCTCAATAATTCAAGGTGTGTAATGCCCTCAGCTTCCATTGATTTGAATTTTCTGTTTAGAATTTCAAATGGACAGCTTTAAATCCTTACCAGTTCTGGAGCTGCAAAGGCCAACAATTCAAAATTATCAAAAGACAAAGTTAGGCTTCTATATCCATATTCAAGGACCTAAAAAAGTTGTCTGGTTTTCAGACGTGCCTAGCACCCACTGATCCCAGTAAAATCAATAGGACTGAGCACCTTTGAAGATCATGCCATTTGTTTTTAGAGGCTAAATATGGATCAGCATACCTAAATTCAGTCCAGTCAAGCTGATTTTTCATATGTATCTTATTTTTGAAAATGTTGGCCTTAGTTTATAATAGTAACTCTGATTCCTTAAGACTCAGTGAGGGAAATATTACTGTCCCATTTTACAAATGGGGACTCCGAGGCAGAAGCCGGTTAAATGGTTTCCCCAAAATCAAGCGCTGTCAGCAGAGTTGGGAGACTATGATTTCTGGCTGTATGTTCATTTAAACATAGGAATCTCTTTTGAATGTTTTGTGAAAAGCTGCTGATAATTATCTCCTTTCCATTGCTTTTCAATCACGCTTTATAAATATTATTTCAGCCATGGCACGACACACCAAGTAAAATCCTGGCCACATTGATGTCAGTGGCAAAACTCCCATTACATTCAGTGGGGCTAGGATCTTATCCAGATAGGATAATAAACAAAATGAGTTTTCTGGTCAAATCAAATAAGTTAACTACTATACCTAATGAAAAGGCTGTTAAAAACTCTATCCTGAAATTCTTTTGTCTTTTTTGTGTGTGAATAGGGCTATTCAAAACAATTTAAAAAGTACTGTTGAACCAATAATGAGTAATGAACCAATAGAAAATATTCCCCACTTCCTAGGAAGTGTAGAAAGCAAAATGGGCAAGAGCTCAAGTTTTCAGATACATATTTTTAGCTTTGCTCTTCTTAGGGTAACTCATTCTCAAGAGCAATATATAAGCCAGAAGGTTCATAGGATGGATTGTGCTTGCCTCGGTGGCTTTTTTTTTATTGTCTTTCATTCTCTTGCGGATAAATCTTCCACAGCTCCAGATTCATTTTCCCTTACTTTGAGTCCTTTACCCAAATTCAATATAGCTCTATGTCCTTATACTTTTAATGATAAATTGCAGTTCTAAAGCCATCAATTATATTTATGAGCTTTGTTAATCACTGTGTATGTTACTCTTAATTATTCTTAATGTCAGTGTTTTCTTCATTATATTGTTCCTGCAATCCTGTTTTAGCAAAAACTCAAAGTGATGTAGTTGAAAACTATTTGTACACTAAACTCAGCTGTGATTTATATATTAAAATATAGCTATATATTTTACTATATTATCATTGTTATTGAGATATATAATCTACTATTAATTATGTAGATATTAATTTAGGAAAAACAAATAAAAAAACCCAAATAAATTATGATCAGCTTTTTACTTTATGCAAGTCACATTCTTTAAATTTCACTAGTATTAAAGAAGTATAAGTACATTTAATTTTAAATGACCTATTGTTTTAATATCCTTCTGCTGTTTCCATTTCAGCTGTGGTGGTGTTTGCTTTCATACTCTGCTGGTTGCCTTTTCATGTAGGACGATATTTGTTTTCCAAATCCTTTGAAGCCGGATCCTTGGAGATAGCTGTGATCAGCCAGTACTGCAACTTGGTGTCCTTCGTCCTCTTCTACCTTAGTGCTGCCATCAACCCTATCCTGTACAACATTATGTCTAAGAAGTATCGAGTCGCTGCTTGCAGGTTGTTTGGATTCAAAGCACTCCCAAAGAACAGATTCTCTGTTACAAAGCAGGAACATTCTTGTGCTTGGACAGAATCTAATGTGATTACATGACAACCTATATCAAGTGCTAAAGCCTCACTTACCAATATTACACAGAAAGCCATAACGAAAGAGAAAGATATTCAAAGCAAAATGTAAAGCAGTATTCCTGTTCATCATTGGGGCTTGCTAAAAGATATGATGTAGACAGTTAAAGGTAAGAAAAATGAGTGGAGCACTGAGCAGATAACGGGTGATCCATGCTGACAGAACTCTAGAATTATTTTCCTGAAGCTTTTGGTGCCTATGATTTTATATGAAGACACTGGCAAGGGAGCTGGACTTTACTATTAAAAAGCAGGATGCAACCCTGTCCATCTTACTTATGTGACTTCATTGGGAGCTAAGGTGAGCAGGATTTGTCCCGTGATAATCTTAACATGTCAATGGAATCAGGATAGCAATCAGATCAACTTCATTGAGAGTTTTGCCTAAGTAAAGATGAGGCCCTAGAAGAAGTTTAATTCAGCTGCCTTTTGCAGGTAAACATTGAATTTGTTGTGCTATGCCATAATCATGGTCAAAAGCATTCAAGGGGAAATGATTTATGAAAGAGAAAGGAATAAAAGTGGAAAAGTTTTAAACATGCTAAAAATCAGTGGCCTTCAGATCATGTCAGAACAGAAGGGAAATAAAAACAATACCTTTAGGCAGAACTGCCTTACAAAGCAATTAGAGCAGTACTGATTATTTTTTTTAAAATGTATCAGTGTGGCAAGTATCAGAGGGGTAGCCGTGTTAGTCTGGATCTGTAAAAAGCAACAGAGAGTCCTGTGGCACCTTGAAGACTAACAGATGTATTGGAGCATAAGCTTTCGTGGGTGAATACCCACTTTGTCAGACGCTCCAATACATCTGTTAGTCTTAAAGGTGCCACAGTGTGGCAAGGACAGTATTGACATCAGAATCACAATGGTGTAGTAAGGAAAACTATTGAATGCGATCCCCACCAAAATGATCTTTTAAAGAAGAAATATTCCTTAGCATGGTATTTTTTCCACTAAAAACATTAAATCGCAAATCTCACCAAAATGCAATTGAAAAGATAGCTATATCATCCACACAGTTTCTTTGGCTTGATTGTAAGTATCTTGATGTCTTTGAACTTGCAAGCTTTATTGTTTTAATATTGTAACAAATCTGTGACTAGCTAGGAACTGTCCATTTGTTACTGTGCTGAATACCATGGCCAGTCAGAACTTGGTTACAGGGAGGGTAATTAACCATTGGAATGAACAGTTTACTAAAGGTCATGGTGGACTCTCCATCATTGGCAATATTTAAATCAAGATTGGATGTTTTTCTTAAAAATATGTTATAGGACTTATTTTGGGGCAGTTCTATAGCCTGCTATATACAGGAGGCCAGATCAGATGGTCAGATCAGATCACAAAGGTCCCTTCTGTAAATCTATGAAACTCCTGTCCCAAAAGCACAGCTCCCTTTCATCTAAAGAATATCAGTTTGCTGTTACCAGTATAGTGCCTATGACACACAGCTGAGCAGTTCTGATTCCATCCAGTAGAGAGCAGTGATAAACATATACACAGAGTTGCTGATCTTTAAAACCCTTGAATTCCATTGATTTTTGTAACTCAGGTCTCTTTTTCCAGTACTGTCCATCTTTTATGCTGTATGCATGTCCTGTACTGCCTCTGCCGTTATGTAGGCTTATACAATCTAATAGCATGCATGTGGAATAGTAGGTTTATACTTATTTTGTTTCTTGTATTTATTACTGGTTGGCCCATAGCTTGCTCCACTTAATGAATTATCTGTCTTGTCCAAAATTCCTTTAAGGATAATGAGCCATATTCTGCTCTTTTACACCTCCAGTTAATGGAACAACTCGGGTGTAACTAAGAGCAGTATTTGGCCTATTCTGTATCTACTGTATGTTTTGCATATAGATTGTTTGTTTGAAAAGCATTAAAGTTAAGACTGCTTCTTTTGGGATGTGACACCTGAGTCCATTTTGTGGCCTGATCCTGCACTTGCTGAAGCCAGTGAACATCTTTACTGTGAAGTAATTGGGTGCAAATGTATAGGTGAAGAGACAAAAGCAGCTTAGGGTTTATAACCATCAAAGATGCAAAAGGCTAACGAATTAAAAACTCAAGGGTGAGGCAAGCCTCTGACTGTTTGACACCAGTTCATGTTCCATTAGTATGAGACAGAAGCAGGTAATTGACAGACTAGACCAGAAATGGGCAAACTACGGCCCGCGGGACCGTCCTGCTCAGCCCGAGCTCCCAGCCGGGGAGGCTAGCCCCTGGCCCCTCCCCCATTGTTCCCCTTCCCCCACAGCTATGCCGCCGCACGGGCAGTGCTCTGGGCAGCGGAGCTGTGCGCTCCTGCCGAGCAGAGCGGCAGCATGTCTGGCTCCGGCCGGCATGGCAGCCAGATATGCTGCTCTGCATGCTCTGCTCGGCATGGTAAGTGGTAAGTGGGCCGGGGGGTTATATAAGGGCCAGGGGGGGTTGGGAGGGCAGTCAGGGGACAGGGAGTGGTTGAATGGGGCAGAGGTTCTGCAGGGGATGGTGGTCAAGGGATGGGGGGGTTGGATAGGCGTGGGGTCCCGGGGGGCCTGTCAGGGGGCAGGGGTGTGGATGGGGTCGGGGCAGTCAGGGGACAAGGAGCAGGGGGGGGTTGCATGGTCGGGCGTTCTGAAGGGGGCAGTCAGGGGGCGTGAAGTGGGAGGAGGCGGATAGGGGGTGGGGGCCAGGCTGTTTGGGGTGGCAAAGCCTTCCCTACCAGGCCCTCCATCCAGTTTTGCAACCCCAATGTGGCCCTCGGGCCAAAAAGTTTCCCCACCCCTGGAGTAGACTATAGAATTGTCTTTGAGCAGGTCTCTAGCAGCATCTCTGCTTTGTTGATTTTTTTCATTTTTCTGTTGAGAGACAAACAGGGTTCTGGTTAGACGCATCATACAACTCAGGGAAACGAGAAACTTGGGGATCTTGAAAAGACTGTAAAGATATTATCTGCTCACAAACTATTTTACTCTGTATATGAATGGAACATACCCATAAACATTTCTAAATTTAACTGTGTCTGATAGTATTATGCGTGGACAGAAAATGTAATAAATTTATGAGAAAATTTCCAATACTATTGTTTACACTATTTGGGGAGGGATGGGAATTAGAAACATTTCTAATGTGTTGCTTTTATTCCCAAGGTAAAATATAACTATTGCTCAGATTCATTACTTAGCATAAATAACTTCTTGCAAGTAAAGTTTGAGCCTGAGTCTCATTACACTAAAACCACTTTACATTGCCAGAATGTGGTAAAGTGGCCTCAGTGCAAATAAGAATAAGGCCTGGTCTACACATAATTTTTATCCCATTATAACTATTTCAGTTAGGATGTGATTTTTTTCAGTGAAATTGTTATACTGGTAAACCCCTTAGTGTGGACACAGTTATAATAAAGGTTCCTTTTACTGGCATGGCTATTTCCATTCCTTTACAGAAATAGCTCTACCAATAGAAAGCATATTTATACCAATATCACTGAATTCGCATGGGGGGTGGGTGGGATTGTATCGCTTCAACTGTACCAATATAGTTACATTTTTGTGTGTAGACAAAGCCCTGAGACCCTTACTTTTGAATCACAGATGTCAGGAATGATGGTTGTAATGAAAAAGAAGTACATTTCCTTCTCTCTATTATACAGTTCATGGCCTTGCGCCAGCAAGGTGCTGAGCACGCTGGCCCTGATCAGCAAAACACAGGCACCTGCACTTTTATTAACTACAAGAGCAGCCAGCTCAGCCTGAGTCTGGTCAGACTTTTGGAACCATTTAAGTTCTCTCTGGGCATGTTCAGATGTTTAACATGTACAATAGCATAGTCACTCCCCCGCTAACATTATACCATCTCATTTGCTTAGTTGCTCCCACACTAGTAGCTTTTGATACCTATCCTTACAAAAACTCCATCAAAGTCAAAGAAGCTACACTGATTGACACTAGGTGACAGTCTGGCATTAATAATAGGGTGTGTCCTTTGAGTAGATACTGGAACACCATTATTTCAAGGGAAATAGGAACTGCCAGACTGGATGAGACCAATGGTTCCTGAGGTAGTCCAAGTATCCTATAACCAAACGCGGCTAGTACCAGATGCTTCAGAAAAGGTGCAACTCACCCTCCACCCTGCCCCGCCCCCGATGTGGATGACTAAGGAATAGCTTGCCCATTGGGAGAGTTACTGCCTAGACCAGGACAGGTAGGCTTCTAAATTGATACAGCATTCCCCAGGTAAAATCTAGTGGAGAGAAGGCACAGGTAGTTTTTACTTCAGTGTAGCTCATTGAGGCCAATCCTAGGAGCACAGTATAAGGTTAATGAGTTAATAAGTACCTGTGCCATGTCTAGGATTTTACATCAGGATAATTATCTCAAACTAACTCTCAATGTAAAAAAGCCACCATCTTTTTGCAGTGAAGACAAAGCCTTAGTTGTTGGCTTATGTCCTGAAGCATGAGATAAGAAAACTGAACAGAATTCTAAAGAACTTATTTCAAATACCATTAGAAAGGAAAGTAGCTTAAAATTCTTTAAAAAACCAAAGCAGCATCACTTAACAATTTTCCAAACAGCAAATGCAGCTGTATCTCCAAAAGCCTGCCTAGCCATGGAGTTAGTGAAAAAGAAGTGTATTGTTGAGTGGCAGAGTATAACATACGGAGGTTTGGGGGGAGGAATAGCTCAGTGGTTTGAGCATTGGCCTACTAAATCCAGGGTTGTAAGTTCCATCCTTGAGGGGGCCATTTAGGGAACTGGGGTAAAAATTTGTCTGGGGAATTGGTCCTGCTTTGAGCATGGGGTTGGACTAGATAATCTCCTGAGGTCCCTTCCAACCCTGATATTCTATGACACAGCAGACAGCAATCTCAGGCTTGGTCTACACACTCTAATTGACATAGCTATACCAGCAAAACATTAGTATTAGTAAAGCTCCTTGCCTATGGTTAATCCACAGGCAGAGTAGGAGGATCCCACTGCATCTGCCCAGTGGGAAGCAAACTTTGCCATTCCAAATGGAAACATTTCTAGGAAACGCAATGAGTTGAAATTTGCTGCATTTTAACTCCCCTATCTGAGAAGAACCCACATAGGGAGCAATTTGCCCATTAGACTGAAGGTTCATTCATTAAATGATACAGCATTTAAATTCTTTTCTAGCTCTACAGTGTCTATCATAGTTTCACAAATAATGAGGAAAAATTTGCCTGCATTTTATTCCTCACTCGCAGGTTAAATTGGTGATGAAATAGGTCCCAAGCACTTCACTGGAAAGCTTCATTGATTTTATGCATGTACCTTTCATGAAGTCAAGCACGGGACAGAAAAACATGTCCTATTGTATTGTGGCCAAAAGTATTCCATAAGAATAGTACTTAAATATCAAATTGCATAAATAGGCATTCAGAAATAATATGACAGTGGTTTGTGTGTCAAATGGACTTGGGAGTGTAGTTGCTTTCCAACATACTGTGACTGTAAACGCAATCAAAAGAAGCAAAAACTCAACAGTAAAGTTGATGCTGCTGAGTTTACACTAGGATTTGGCTGCAATACAGCTTTGCAACACAAAGTAGTTAGTGCTCGAATAAAAATGAACATTTTCATTTTAACAAATTTCTGTTTGTTAATGATGTTTATTACAGTAGTGCCTGAAGGCTAACCAGGAATGCAGCCCCATTGTTCTAGGCACTGTGCAGACAGTCCCTGCCCTGATGAGCTTACAATCTAAATAGACAAGACAGACGGGGTGAGGCAAGGGGTGTAACACACAAGCGTAGTGAACAATATGGTGGTAGCAAATATCATGGTAGTGCCACAATTTTTGGGGGAGGGGGATTGTTAGGGGATCAGGGAAGGAGGTTGAGGGAGGCAGGGCAGGGGAAAAGAGAATGAATCTGAGGTGAAGATACTGTCGGGGCGGGAGGGCTGGAGCAAACAGCCAATCAGCACAGGGCACAGAAAGTCCAGTCAAAACTGAAGAAAGTTCTAAGTGTCCAAATGTCCCTACTCTGACTGCTTCTGCACCTACCTGCTGGAGTCCCTGGCTGGTTTCCGTCTGTTGTTTTCCCCCAAGTCAAGTTGAGAGGGTGTGGGGGTGGGCAGACACCACCTGGGATCCTAATACACTCAGAGGGTGGTTGCCTCTGCACAGTCCTGGGTCTACCAGGAGGGGTGGCTCTGGCTGGTCCCCATTAGTATAATTCTTTTTTTCCTATTGGAGAAACAGAATCACAAATAGAACCTTACGGGTTAAGAGCTTTATTTACTTCCAAATTATCTATCTTAGGTATCTCTATGACTACATTACTAGAGTGTCTGAGCCCCTCACAATCTTCAGTGTATTTATTCTCACTGCCATGGGAGGTAGGGCAGTGCTATTAGCCCCATTTTACAGATCATAGAATCATAGACGATTAGGGTTGGAAGAGACCTCAGGAGGTCATCTAGTCCAACCCTCTGCTCAAAGCAGGACCAACCCCAACTAAATCATCCCAGCCAGGGCTTTGTCAAGCTGGGCCTTAAAAACCTCTAAGGATGGAGATTCCACCACCTCCCTAGGTAACCCATTCCAGTGCTTCACCACCCTCTTAGTGAAATAGTTTTTCCTAATATCCACCCTAGACCTCTTCCACTGCAACTTGAGACTATTGCTCCTTGTTCTGTCATCTGCTACCACCTAGAACAGCTGAGCTCCATCCTCTTTGGAACCCCCCTTCAGGTAGTTGAAGGCTGCTATCAATGGGGAACTGAGCCACAGAGAAAACAAGTGATTTGCCCCAGGTCATGGGGAAAGTCTGTGGCAGAGCTGAGAACTGAACCTGGATCTTGCAAGTGCCAGACTAGTGGCCTAACCACTGGACCAGCCTTTCTTTTTACTAAGGCTGCTGAGACGTATTCAAAAACAAAACAGAGTGCTGATAAACATTAAACCCTTGACTGTTTCCATGTGTGGGGCCAGATATTCGAGAGAGATCAAAGTCAGATTTCCAAATACTCACAACCCACACCCTCTGTCAGATTTTCTCCCATTTAGGCACCTGAATAAGGGTCAGATTTTCACAAGTGCTTAGCACCCAACATGCTGTGCTGCTTTGAAACTTGGCCACTTATTTAGGTGTCGAAACAGGAACAGAGCGCTGCTGGGAGCCTGGTGCTAAGTCCTTAAGGGCTATCCTGCTTCTGCTGGAATGTTCTTGCCTCTGGTCATACCATCTCAGTCTACAATGGTGCCAGCTTTTAAAGAGTTGGGCATTTCTGACCTTACCTCTAAGCCACAATTCTCCCCCTGCTTCCTTCTAAGGAGTAATATGTTACTTCTGGCTTATACCAGGCATATATTTCCATACATTTCCCCTTGCTCATCCAGACTGACTCAGCTACTCTGCATTGAATTTGGGAAGATGATATGGAGCCCCGCTCTCCCCATTCTGACCACCTGTTCCAGGGAGGAAGTAAATGGGTCTGTAGCCCTGTTCACTCAAGCATATCTGGACCCAAGGTAGTGTGTAAGGGAGGTTCTTATTCCCTTTTATTCAACTGCGCAGGCGTACAGCCCAAGTCACAGTGTAGCCCTATGTAAAGGCTGAAGTACACCAATAAAATATTTTATTAAATAATTTGATACAGGCAATTTATTTTCTTTATTATGGAAGAACTTCTCTGTGCTCCCATGCTCCATTAAGATCATCACAGTGAACATTACATTAGCACATCAGGTTCTAAGTAGGTGTAAACAAAGGAGAATTTTTTCATTCTATGGCGAGAGAGACTGGATGAAGCAGCTGTTGAGAACAGTCCTTTATTTGCAAAGATGAAAGCAGCTAGTTTTACTGAACTGCTAACTCCTTGCTTTAATGAAGAAGCCCAGACAGCATAGGTTATTCTGATTAAGCAATCTATTTCTTTAAAGGGATTTTATCAGTCTCTGTGCGCCCTTGCCCTGACAGTGTGTTCTCTGGGATTCCATCCAGCTCCCAATGAAGTCAATGAGAGTTTTGTGGGATCTGGTCATTGCTGGGAGGTAGAGTGTTGTACATTCTAGGCCAATGGCTTTCCCACAGGGGTCCATGGACCTCTGGAGATCCACAAACTAGGTCTAAGATTTCCAAAGGGGTTTGCACCTCCATTTGAAATTTTTTAGGGTCCACAAATGAAAAAAGGTTAAAAATCACTGTTCTAGGGGGAGATTCTGCCCTTTGGCTGCAAAGTAAAACCAGATAATTAAAACAAGTTCATAAAAACAATGAGGAGTCTGGTGGCACCTTAAAGACTAACAGATTTATTTGGGCATAAGCTTTCATGGATAAAAAACCCACTTCTTCAGCTGCATGGAGTGAAAATTACAGATACAGGCATAAATATATATTGACACATGAAGAGAAGTTACCTTACAAGTGGAGAACCAAGGTTGAAGGCTAGTTCAGTCAGGCTGGATGTGGTCCACTCCCAATAATTGATGGGGATGTGTCAATACCAAGAGAACAAGTTCATGTATTTCTGCATGCACTCAGGACAGCATAACTTGTCACTTACACATCTACTGATGTCTTGATAGGTACTTATATATCTAAAGGCCTCATAATCATTAATAGATTTTATTCTCACACCACCTTTGTGAGGTAGGGAAGTATTACCCCATTTTTATGAGAGGCAATCTAAGGCACTGGCAGATTAAGTGGCTTGCACTGGAAATATGTGGCTGAGGCAGGGATTGAACCTAGGTCTCTTGACTCCCAAAGATGTGCTCTTGCATTTACTGCATGTATCACTGGCAGCTCCCATTGTATATATATAAATGAAGTGACACGTGCAGTCAGTATTTGTGTGGTCATACAAATGCTTATGCAACTATGTACCCAAGCAAGGGCACACTAGGTGTCCTAGGTATCCAAACATACATTAGGCAGGTGCAATTGCAGGAGCTCATACTTCTTTGGAACATCTGGCCTGACATATATTATTTGCCCTCATTTCTCATATCGTAAACATGCTGTTGCAATCAGAGATTACACAGTAATAGCCCAGCAGTAGTATAAACAGTACCTAATATGTATTGGAACATTTTGAAGTTAAGGTTACATCTTTCATGGGATGTAGCATCATTGTCTTTCAGTGATGTTAGGCATTTTTTGGATGTGTCATTTCACTTAGATGTGTCCAACATACAATGATCTATTAGAGGGCAGTGGTGTACACATACCACTTCACCCACCTATTCACACTTGGCCTGTACCAGAGTTAAGTCAGAGTTCATTCTCAAACCCCACACAGAAAATATAGAGTTCACGGAAATATAATTATCTCTTTGACCAGCTGCTCTACACACTGGAAAACAACTCATGAGAGCTGAGGAGAAACCAAGGATGGTCTGGATCCAGGTCCCATCTGATCTCAACTCCCAGTACTTGCATGAGAAGTGTTTGTTGGATGAATGGTTATGGCTTGGCCATCTCTGTCTCAAAATCAAGTGGTAGTTTACATTTTTCAGACCCTTGTTGGTCACTTGTTCTGGTTAGAAAAAACAAACTAAAGGGTGTCGTGGATCCAGATCACCCTTCTATCTCAACCTTCAAAGTTTAGTGTGTGTGAATGAGATGAGAGCGGATAACTGGTTTCTGTTTTAGCCCATCACAACATATTTAACCTTCCACTCCAAATAAAACAAAAACGGGCTTCTATTATTTGAGCTATGGGGAATCTATGTTAGCTGGCATCATGGCTTCTTTGTGTAGGCCAACAATTACAGGACGAGAAAATGACCAAGATCTTTGGGCAAGTCTGTTTCACTGCAGTAGAGAGCAGGGGATACATACACCCCAACCAGTAACACAGCATTTATTTGAACTACTATAGCTCTTTCTGGCTGAGGCTCACAACAGATTCACCAGAGTTCAGTTCAACAGATGGGTGCTGCAGACACACAGGAAAGATATTGCCAGGAGAGAGATAAAGTTTCATCATTGCGTCCATTCTATCCTATGAGGCATCAGCTATATTGCCATCCTACATATAGCAGAAAAGGAACACTGCACTTAAGAGCATTCAGTCTCTCAAGACTTTTTAAAGAAGCTTCCAGAAGCCATATTTTATACCATATGTTTCCTTTTATTATCTGGCTCTTTTTCTTCGTGTGACCAAAACAGAGAAAGTGAATCTGAAGTCTCACAACCCCCAAATGAAGAAAATGCTTTAAATAAAGTTTGCTTAGTACGAAGAGCGAATGACATTTGGACGTGTATTTACTGAACTACCCATCTCCCAGTACAGAATCTGAGCTGCTGACCATAAGCCAGATGGTGCAAAATAGTGCAGTTCCATCAAAGTCAATGGAACCATGACAATTAACACCAGCTGAGGATCTGGCCCTATATGTTCATATATCTTGGGATTTCACTTACATCCAAATTGGAAGAGAGGCTCATTCCAGGCTTTGGATCTGATTCAGCACCAAAACAATAATTGCACTTTTGAGCTGAGGATTTGAAATCAAAACTCACCCATGCAAAATTCGGAGGGGGGGGGGGGAGGTTCAGATTCCAGGTTCCATATTGGTCTCTCTTTAGGTTCCAGAATATCCAAAGCAATTGCTAGTCACATATTTCTTTTTAAAAGAACCATTTTATTTTTACTAACTCCCCACCCCCAAGCCCCTTTTGAGGCCTCAGGTATGGTTTGATTCCCATACCCTCAAAGGACTCAATGTCCTAAGAGACCCTTCCACTGATTGTGTCACTGATCTCCTAGCTAGCAGTTACAGATGAAGAACTAAGGACTGAATGGGCCATGTGGGCTGAATTCCTCCCCTGCCCTATAGCTGATCCCTCTAGGCTAGTTTGCAAGCACAACACCTACAAGAAACTTGCCTTCCTGCTCTCATTTGTGACTGAGATAGAGGACTTCAGTCTCTGGCATTTTTCGTCAGATTAAACCAGCATTTGTCTTTGAATAATTCCTCCCCTGGAAGATAAAAAAAAAGACCATCCTCCTAGTGATTTTTCTATCATATCGCCCTGTATCTCAAACTGCTCACATAATGAGATTGATTACCACATATTCTGAGAATACATTGATTTGTTTTTTGCAGAAGTCCAGATAACATAGTTTTATGAAGAAATCCCAGCAAGTTTAGTATGGGGTATGTTGCCAGGCCCCATTTGTTTATTGGGGGTCCAACTTCCCCATCTGGCATTTTTTAGTTTTTATTAACTAAAAACTAGGTTGGGTTAAACCTTGTTGAAGTTGGCGGGTGTAGCAGCTGCCTTTCATTCAGGACAATATCAAAAGCAATCGAGCACCTTTATAGAATAGAGAGCTGAAACTAAAGCAGCCTCCACCCAAAACACAAGGCACATACAAGGCATCTATGGGCAGAGGGGTTTTTCTAGATGGTGGAGGTATGTTTGTCTATATGTATGCGAGAAGTGGAAGAAACAGCAGAGAAGCTGAGAGAGAAACAGTAGAAAGCCAAGGACACAAGCAGAATGTGGCCCTGAGACAAAGTCTAGAGAGAAGGCTTTTTGGGCTGAGTGCTGGCTGAAAGGGGCTCAGAACAGTGAGCAAAGACAATGTCTCTTGCTGACTGATTCCTGCTGTATGCATGGAAACATAACTTTATACATTGTTTGTAAATAAACAGAATTGCATTAAAGGAACACCTGGCTCCATCATAAATGTCTCCTCTTAACTGAAACAACCCACCAGATTCCAAAGTTTGGCTAAGGAGTAACATTAATATAGTGCCACAGAGGTACATTTCACAGTGCAGCACAAAGGATAAAAACTTCTAGAAGAAATCAGAAATCACTTCTTTGATCTAGCAGCCCCACAAGTGCTAACTGGGGAAGGGAGAAGCACAGAACATTGTTAACCTTAATACATTTCTAAGACACTCACATGCTACCATAATGAGAGTAGTATAAATACCTAGCTAGCCAGATAGATTTATTCAGAGGACAAGTATAGCATAGGCAACAGCAGTGTAAGCTTCACTACAGTATCCTGCCAAGTGCCTCAGTCCTACCTTCGTGGGGCCACCTGAAGGGAGAGAGAACTTAGCTTGGGGAAGTGAGGAAATAGATTGACAGAGCGAGATGGGTACCCAGAAGTCACCTGCTACAGGATAGGCTCAACAAGGAAAATAACAGAACACCATTGGCCATCACGTACAGCCCCCAGCTAAAACCTCTCCAGAACATCATCAATGATCTACAACCTATCCTGGAAAATGATCCCTCACTCTCACAGACCTTGGGAGGCAGGCCAGTCCTCGCTTACAGACAGCCCCCCAACCTGAAGCAAATACTCACCAGCAACTACACACCACACCACAGAAACACTAACCCAGGAACCAATCCCTGCAACAAACCCCGTTGCCAACTCTGTCCGCATATCTATTCAAGGGACACCATCATAAGACCTAACCACATCAGCCACACCATCAATGGCTTGTTTACTTGCACATCTACCAATGTGATATACGCCATCATGTGCCAGCAATGCCCCTCTGCCATGTACATTGGCCAAACCGGACAGTCACTACACAAAAGAATAAATAGACACAAATCAGACGTCAAGAATTATAACATTCAAAAACCAGTAGGAGAACTCTTCAATCTCCTTGGACACTCAATAACAGACTTAAAAGTGGCAATTCTTCAACAACAAAACTTCAAAAACAGACTTCAACGAAAAACTGCAGAACTGGAATTAATTTGCAAACCGGACACCCTCAAATTAGGCCTAAATAAAGACTGGGAGTGGCTGGGTCACTACAAAAGTAATTTTCCCTCTCTTGATATTCACCCCTTCTTGTCAACTGTTGAGAATAGACCACTTCCATCTTAATTGAATTGGCCTTGTTAGCACTGACCCCCCACTTGGTAAGACAACTCCCATCTTTTCATGTGCTGTAATATTTATACTGCTTACTGTATTTTTCACTCCATGCATCTGATGAAGTGGGTTTTAGCCCATGAAAGCTTATGCCCAAATAAATTTGTTAGTCTCTAAGGTGCCACAAGGACTCCTTGTTGTTTTTGCTGATACAGACTAACGCGGCTACCCCTCTGAAACCTATTATTTAGACTGTGAGCTCTTTGCAGGAGGGTCTGTCTTTCATTGTGTGTGTGTGTGTACAGCACCCAGCACAATGGGGCCCCAATTTCAGGTGGGGTCTTTAGGCACTGCCATAACACAAATAATAATAAATAATGTACAGTATTGACAGGCTGGGAGTCAAATGATCAGGTGACCTGGCCTGTCTGATTTTAAAAAGAAAAATTGGTACTGGGGATAAATTAGCCCAAACCTAACTTCCTAGGTATGGCTTGAATGCTGCCTCATTAGCATTCACCACCATTGCAAGTGTAAAAGAAAAAAAAAAAACCCTCAGCAATGGGAAGAGGAGAAAAGACAAAGAGAAGAGAGAGGACAAGATGTCACTCCTGTTTCTTTTTCTCACATGTATATTGATTTTCACATTGTTAGAATGTTGTACATCAAAATGAAAGTGTTACACAGGCTCAGAGGAGTCCAAAGCAATCAATCATTCATGCTGCTTTTTGCTATACAGACTCATTCACACAAGCTGTCTAGTCCTCTGAATTATCCCTCACTCAGGAGGAGGGGAATAGAATCTAATACAGTACTTTAACCATTTGCTGCAGCTAGTACACAATACCAAAATCCCTAAAGCACATAACGAAAGTAAAATTAACACCTTGACCTTAATATGGAGAACTACAAAAGAGAGCAAAAGGCATCCTGCAAAATCCAAATTCTCTATGAAAATTAATTAAGCCAGTATTCAAGTCAGCCACTGGTTCAAATCCATCTCAAACTGGTAGCAGCTGAATATTGTTACCATTCAGTGATTGTAGGGTCACCTATGTGAAATTAGCTGTGTTATGGCAGGTGTCACCAGGTGGCAGTGCTACATGTAGTCTAATTTTTTTTTTTACTTAGTGTGTTAGCAAATTTCAGCCTTGGGAAGACATGCTGTGTGGTGCTAGTTTTGTTTACGCAAAGTTCTGGGTAGAGGGAACTGTGTGAGCAGAAGGGGAGTTTGCTCTTTGTCATGGCCTCAGATTGGAGTCAGTTCTTGAGGCACAGTTGCTTTCTGGGAACTGAGCAAGGGTGTTAGGCTGAGATTCCTGAAGGAAGGGATTCCACAGTGTGCTGGTTGACCACCTCTGTTCCAGGACTGCTGTATATGTATAAATACAACAAATTACACATACCTAGATGCCACCCTACTGATTTCTTCTCCACCATAAATACCTGCAAGGTTCCAGACATCTGTTGCTACTCAGAGAGCAGCAACAGCTGGTTGCCCCAGGCAATGATATAGCAGACAGATATTCAGTCACCCAAGCTACACCTGGCACCTTTGCTTGGCAAAATCAATAGAAAGGCCGTAGATTTGAAAAAATGCATATCTGACTTCTACCTTCTCACCCTAGAATGTGTGGGCTTGATTCTGATCTCAATCAGACCAGTGTAAATCAGGAGTAACTTTGTTAGCGTTAATGGATTTACACTGGTGTAAGTGAGATCAGAATCAAGTCCAGTCTCTCCAGTCCAGGGTTGGGGCACGCTGGAGAAGCAGTATGAAGACATTTGCACTGTCACTGCCCATGCTGTACTTACTCTGGAGGTCTCCAATGTGATCATCCCATCTTTGCTTTCAAAAGGATTAAATTCATTTACTTCTTACTTCAAGGGTTGGGAGGAGGGGAACAAAGAACTCAGAACTACATGATGAACTATGTATAACTAACCCCTAATAAAAACTATATATTGAATAGATAGCCACTGAAGGCAGTGCAAACTACACGCTGAGCCAGAGCCCACAGTTTGAAGCACAGATCTTTAGCACCACAGATGAAGCATTGTAGTATATGTACAACCAACCGGTGATCTCAGACATGGTTCAGCTCACAAATCCAGGTTTGCTTCCTGTCTCCCTCTCTCTGTGTGTTAGCCTCAATGCACTCTGGTAACCATTTAGCATGCATTGTACCCCAGAGAGTATCTATCTTTTGTAAACTGTAAACACAACTTTGAATTCAACAACACTAGCTTTAATTTAGAGGCACGCTGCCAGCAGAGGGTATTATCCACCACTAATATTGGAATATGCAATGTTGGTTAGTCATTTAATTTGCGAATTTAGTGACTGGCTCTCAAACATTCAGTGGACAGAAAATGGAGCTAAATTTAACACATAAATCATTCATTCTGAATGATTTGCTCAGCTCTATTCACATATTAATTCCCACAACACCCTTGTGAGGTATTTTGTTGTTAGTCCAATTTTACCAGTGGAGAATAACAGCTCCCATATGAAAGAAAGTGAGGAAGAAATGCTAGTGAAATTGCCAGGAAACCACATTCACAAAGTACACTGAACAGACTGGACTGGGTATTAACTTTATAGTAATGCTAATATGCACTGTAAATAAAGGCATTGATTTTCCCGAGTGCCAAGACATCAATGTTAATACGAAGTCTAATAATCAATATAAATAAACAAACTAACAAATAGCACATTCGCCTAAATAACAGTAGATCGCAAGCTATAGCTACAGCTTTGCATTTGAAAGTAACTAGTGGAACTTCGGATTTTTTTCTATCTTACCCAGCCAAGAATCTGTAGATTGTCAGAGGATGGGTGCCAAGAGTAGGAACTTAAGGGATCATTTCAACTTATTGTATAGCTCTGAAGAGCTGGGCTTTTCAAGGGGTCTCTGATGAGATTGTGCTCATCCCTATGAGTATTCAGGGAAAATGTCCAGGCCTTCCCTTCTCTATTTACATCTGGTTCATATCTACAGGGAGCACAGTGAATGGTATCTGCACCAGCTCTCTAAATGTAGGTGAATATTAAAGTATCTGGAGTCCACACAAAATTTCAAAACCAGATTTGTTTGTAGAACAGATCCAGAAAAAACTGCCAGATTCAAGTAGGAATCAATGACACTGTGCAGATTCATCACATCCACGGAATAAAGAAAGCTATCCAAGCTTTGCTCAGACCTCAGGAAAAGACCTCCATTTGAGTTCTGGGAGGGGATGTTTGAGTTGGGGGCCTTTTTTAAAAATCTGAGATGGTTTACCCTCAGACCACATGCCTATGCCCAAATATGAACATGGACATTCAGTCGACCAAGAAACAGTTTATGGGTCTGATCTTGCCAGGTGCTGAGTACCCTCAGCTTCTGTTGAGATCCCAATTCCGGCCTCTTCTCAGCTTAGGGTGCTCAGCACCTCTCCGTAGACACTCAGCACCTTGCAGTATTAAGACCCGTTTTACCAGTGAATAGCAATTTCAGAATTAACTCCCATACATGTATCAGCTGCACTTTTAAACCCTAGCTCTGACAAAGGGATCAGGCAGAGCTATGAAAGTGGTGAGAGGGAAATGACCTGCACCGAGCCCAGTGTACAAAAAGGAAAGAAAAATACTGGGGGGATAGAGGTGTTGTGCTTGGATTAAAGATTCCAAAACACTCATGTGTGGTTTGTGTCTGCACAGCGTTCAAAGAGAAAGTTTGGCGTTTGATGGAAAATCTGCCATATTTCCCCATTTTTCCAGTCTCAGTCCTCAATGAGATGCAATTCCCTACTGGAAAGAAACATCTCTGTCCCCTTTGTAGCAGCATCACTGTTGATGTAACATCAAGGTTGTTAATTAATTTACCTTCTCCCTTTGTAGGCTGAGTACCTGGGGCAGCTAGGAGGGATGTGTGTGTATTCTAGGACTGACATAGCACTTTACAAACATCAACTTCCTGATTGTGCTACAGCCCTTTAAATTGTTGTTATATGTGACTATCCCCACTTCACCAAGGAAACAGTCACAGAATGGTTAAGGCCTACATTTTCAGATGTGAGTTGTATAAAGGTAAGTACCTAAATCCATGCCTCTGAATTAGGTGCCTAGCTCTGGGCACCCAAGTTTGAAAATTTTGGCCTATGTGACTTGACCATGACCACAAAGGAAGACAGTGTCAGAGCTGGGAACGGTCTCTCAGGCTACTAAATTGTGCTGACTCTCACAAAAGGAGCTTCCTCGTCTTGTGACCAGAGATCATGGAGCACACTGGCTGAAAGACAGAGGTAGTGGCTGAGTGCAGTCAGACTGCTGGTAGAAAGTTTGTAGCAGACTCAGGCCTTGTCCACTTTACAGGGGAAAATTGATCTAAGCTATACAGTTTGTGTTACATGAATAGCATAACTCAAGGTGACGTAGCTTAGATCTACTTACCGCGGGGTCCACACTACACTATGTCGACAGGAGACGCTCTCCCATTGACTTCCCTTACTCTTCTTATTCCGGTGGAGTACAGGAGTCAATGGGAGAGTGATTTGCAGTTGATTTAGCGGGTCTTACTAGACTAGATCCGTTAAATAGACCGCTGATGCATTGATTGCCACACGTCGATCCCCTGGTAAGTGTAGACAAGACTTCAGTGTCTACAGCAGTAACTGCCCCTACTGCTCTGAACTTTATTTTGTGTCCTGTCAAAAATCAAGTGATTTAAGACTATTAAGTATATATGATTATTCCCGCTTCACACAAGAAAAAAGGCCCAGGGAAAAGCCCACTGGAGAGGCCTGGTAAAACAGCATTGGTTGAAATAGCCTATTAGAGATGGAACTGGATCGAAACACCTCCCTGGCCTTTGTCAGAGGTTCAAAAGCCAGATCTGAATTTTCCTTCTCAGGGCTATTTCCATGGCCCTTACACAGTGGCATGTTAATGTACTTTGTAGTCTGGATATTGTTTAAATTTTACAAGTGCAACTGTATCTATTCACAGAGTATTTATGACTTCAGCGGTTAGTGCTGATGAAATGCCAGCCCTTCCGTTCCAGTTATATGATGATGTATTAGAAATATGCTGACAGCTGCACTTTTGTGATTGATCTGTTTGGACACCATCCTTTCTTCCCTCAATTCAGAGGAGAATGAGAGTATTTACAAGGAAATATTTTCTTGTGTTCGATCCAGATTCTGTAGCAAAAGAGAGAATTGTAAAGTAATTGAATTCAGGCCTCTCCTGGCTTAAAAGAATCACATGTTAAAATATTGATCCAGAACTGATGGGTAATTTAGGTGATGCTGGCTCATGTTCACTCCCCACGACCTTAGTTAGGTTTGTACAAAATCATGTACTTAATTTCTGGATGCACTACGCTACTGTATAGTCTATGGAATAGATGACTTTCAATTTGGAAGCAAATAGGATCTGCCTCAACGGGTCTCACAGAAGAGAGTTCTGTGGTCTGCCTTTGATTAACTGCTCTGTCCAAGCCGTCTCTGGCCCCTGGAATCTGCTTTAATCTCTCCCTGGTGTGTTGAGTGGGTTTCTTTGTGAACAGTCTATCAGGCAGACACAATGCTGTTTTGTAGAGAAGTTAGTGATTTTAGATGGAGTTTATAAATGCAACTGTAACTTATCATGGAGGGCAGGCGTTCTCTGAAACAATTGCCCTTTAAAATTCCCCCGGTTTGGAGTATTCATTTCACAGAAACTCAGTGGCATTCACCGTGTTTTGAAGGCCAAGATGATTTAAAAGGGGTTCTTACTAGAGCTGGTTGGGTATTTGCCAGTAAAATGATTTTTGATTAGTAAATGCAGATTCATCTAAAACTAAATGTTTTGCTGAAACTTTTTGGTTTCAATGAACTTTTGCCCTGGCTTTCTGATAGGTCACCTGGTGGGTGGCTGGACTGCCCAGGATTCCAGGGGCTGTAGCTGTGGGGCAGCCCCACTATGTGGATTGTCCTAGGGATGGAGATCCCAGGGTTTCCAGGGTCCCTGCTGCAGGGAGCCTAGAAGCCCAGACTCTAGGCTCTTAGCTTTTCAGCAGGAAGCAGGGGTGCTGGAACAATTTTTATAGTCGGGGGTGCTGAGAGGCATTGCACCAAGCTGTAAACCGGATATATAATGGAATCCACTTCAAGCCAGGAGGTGCTGCAGCACCCCCAGCACCCATAGTTCCAGCACCTATGGGCAGGGAGTCTGGCAGATCTGGTAGCCCTGTCTGGAAATGGGGATCTTAGGACCTCCAGGCCCCCCGTCATAGAGCAGGGAGCTCGGCAGCCATGGAAACCCCAGGGCTCCCCTGACTCCTCGAGACACCCCAGGCTGCCCAACTCCCTGGGAGCAGCCCAGAGAGTCTCCCAGAGTTGGGAGCAGCCTGGGGAGTTCCCAGAAGGCGGGGCAGCCAGCTGCTCCATTTGGTTTAGAAAAAATCTATTCCTATATGAAGAAGAGTTAACAAGCATGAAATTCAAGTGCCGTTCCATGGCAAAGCGCTCTTAACACAAGGGCTAAATGTGGCATGGCAGCAGACTTCTAAAATGCAATATTCTGCATGACTCTAGCAGGAAAAGCTTACACACTGGAAGTGAGTGACATTGTGCTAGTCAGTGGGTGGTATTATTCTCCTTGTCCAGATTGCTTTCTTAGGCTACGTCTACACTACGGGGGTGTGTGTGGGGGGGATCGATTTCAGATACGCAAATTCAGCTACGGGAATAGCGTAGCTGAATTCGATGTATCTGATCCGGCTTACCCCGCTGTGAGGACGGCGGCAAATCGACCGCCGCGGCTCCCCCGTCGACGGCGCTTACTCCTACCTGGGCTGGTGGAGTACGCGCGTCGATTCGGGGATCGATTATCGCGTCCCGACGAGACGCGATAAATCGATCCCCGAGAGATCGATTTCTACCCGCCGATCCAGGCGGGTAGTGAAGACAAGCCCTTACTTGTCACATTGCAAATGCACTGTCTCCTGCCGCAGTGCCACCTGCTTCTGTAAAGCGAGAGTTTGGTGGGGGTGAATAAACCCTTTTGTAATTAGGGTCTCACATCTTTTCGGAACTTTCAGTTTATCCCCATAGCGGCGACTGTCCAAAATAAAGCATAAATAGTGAATGGTTCATTTTTAAAAGGAAGAGATGGAATTGGTGCTACTATAGAAACAGCAGTTACTAGTCACTGTGACCAGACTTCACTACAAGGAAACATAGATTTGCTGCACAATGCTTGGTTCGCTGTCTTTGTTCTCCTATTGTGCAAGTCTAGAGCTCATTCTTAGGGCCAGAAATAGCTCTTGCTCTTGCTATGCTCTTGCCAAAACATTCAGAAGCAGGCAGTGGGTCCTCTCTTCTCCCAATCTCTGGGAGTCCAAAGATCTGAAAGAGGAGGATACTTACCGGTAACTGGAGGCTCTTCGAGATGTGTGGGCCCTATCTGTATTCCACTGAGCATTATACCATGTGCCATGCATACGGAGCTGGAGCTTTTGAAAGTAGTAGTGTCCATCGGTTTACGCACATGCCGCCCTTGCTCCGCCTCATGGTTTTGTTAGAGGCGATAAAGGGCGGAGTGGACCAATCGCGCCCTCAGTGCCTTCTCCATCGCAAACCAGAAATCCACAGCAGAGGGGAAGAAAGGCAGGTGGAATACACATCTGAAAGAACCTCCAGTTCCAGGTAAGTAACCTCTTCTTCTTCTTCAAGTGATGGTCCCTATTGTATTCCACTGAAGGTAACTAACAAGCAGTACCTACATAGGAGGAGGGTGCAAGGAAGAGTAACTGTTAATGGAATGATATTGGATTGGAGGGAGGTCTCAAGTGGGGTTCCACAGAGATCTTGTTCTGGGTCCGGTATTGTTTAACATCTTTATTAATGACCTGTATGTAGGATAGAGAGCATACTGATCAAGCCTGCAGATGACACAAAGCTTGGTGGGGGGGTTGCCAATACTTTGGAGGATAGAGCTAAAATTCAGAGGGACCTTGATAAAAGGAGAACTGGGCTACAGACAACAAAAAGAAATTCAAGAAAGACAAATGTAAGGTGCTACACTTAGGGAAGAAAACCCAAATGCACAAATACAGAATGGGGGGAAACTGGCTTGGCAACAGCACTGCTGAGAAGGATCTGGGAGTTGTGGTGGATCACAACCTCAACATCAGTTAGCAAAAAAAGCACATGCACTTTTAGGTGCATTAACAGAGGCATAGCATTCAAGTCATGTGAGGCGATAGTACTGCTTTTCTCGATGCTGGTTAGGCCTCAGCTGGAGTACTGTGTCCAGTTTTGGTCATCAAGGTATAGAAACGATGCAGAGAGACTGGAAAGGATCCAGAGGCAAGCGACAATGATGATCAAGGGGACGGAATGCAACCATATGAGAAAAGGCTGAAGGAACTGAGTATATTTAAGTTTGGAAAAGAGGAGATTAAAGGGGGACATGATAACAGTTTTCAGATACTTGAAAGACTGCCATAAAAAAGATGGAGAAAAGTTGTTCTCTTTTGCCACAGAGGGCAGGAGAAGACGCAATGGGTTCAAACTACAGCATAGCAGATTTAGGTTAGATCTCAGGAAAAAAAACTTCTTAATTGTCAGAACAGTAGGACAATGGAACAGACTGCCTCGGGAGGTTGTGGCAGCTTCTTCACTGAAGGTTTTCAAAAGGAGGCTTGATAGCCATCTGTCTTGGATGGTTTAGACATAACAAATCCTGCATCTTGGCAACCCTTGCGGTCCCTTCAACCCCTATGATTCTATGATGTTCTCTGATTCTAAGATGATGGGACCATGGAACGGAGAACAGCTGCTCCGAACGAGGGATATAAAGCCTTACATATCAGAAAATAAACCAGACGTAACTCCTGGAAATTAGGAAGAAACTATCCTTGTGGGCAACTTATTCGATAAATGCCTACCATAGGGTTTCTTTCATTGCCTCTAAAGCATTTGGTACTGGCCAGTGTCAGTCAGGCTACTAAATTAGATGGCATAATGGGAAGAGAGGGTATTACCGAGCCCCACGTGGCCACCTTACATAAGAGGCATGTTGTCAAGCGCAGCCATAGTTGTTGCTTGGGCTCTCATGGAGTGGGCCCGTATCCCACGGGGTGGAGACAGCCCTGATAACTAGTAGCAGCATGTAATACACCCTGACACCCACTTAGAAATCCTCTGAGTGGAAATCGCTTTCCCCTTAACAAGTTCAGCTATAGCAACAAATAGTGTAGGGGACTTTCTGAAGGGTTTCATCCTCTGCAGGTAGAAGGCCAGGGCCTTGCGAACATCAAGGGAATGGAAGCACCTTTCCTCTGTCGAGGCATGAGGCTTCAGAAAGAAAGAAGGTAAGTATATTGGTTGGTTGAGATGAAAATGAGAGACAACTTTAGGGAGGAACTTGGGGTGTAAGCACAGGGAAACTTTGTCTTTATTAAATGTCATAAAGGGGCGGTCCACCATCATGGCCCTCAGCTCACTAACCCTTCTCGCAGAAATCATAGCAACCAGGAAGGCGACCTTCATGGAGAGGAGAGAGCACGAGGCCAGAGGTTCAAAGGATGACATCATCAACATCACGAAGACAAGGTTGAGGTCCCATTTGGGAGCGATGGGCTGAACAGGAGGGAAGATGCGAAGAAGGGCCTTCCAAAACCTAGAATTCAATGGGAGAGTAAACACAGAGTGCCCCTCCAGAGCGAGGCCAGACGTTTTTAGGGAGAGGCAGTAGTCTAGAAGAAGAGAAAAGTCTATATCCTCAGGAGCAAGACCCTTCTGCTGGGCCCCAAGAGGTAAAATGCTTCCACTTGGCCTTATAGGATCGCCTCATGGACGCCTTTCTGCTACTCAAGAGCACATTCTGTACTGCTTATGCTCATTCCCACTCTAACAAAGATGCCTATCCAAAAACCAAGCCTGGAGGTCAGGAGTTTGGGGATCGGGATGCCAGATCTGTCTGCCCTGTTGCGTGAGTAGTTCCAGGAGAGGTGGCAGCGGAAGTGGGGAGCACGCTGACATGCTGAGAAGGGGAAGCCAGAAATGGCGAGGCCAGAATGGGTCTATCAGAATGACCGTCGCTGTCTTCAACCTGACCTTGTGCAGGTCTTGTGACAGAAAAGGCAGAGGGAGAAAGGTGTAATTGAACTGATCAGACCAGTGGAAGACGAGGGCATCACCCTGGGAAAGGGTGCAAAGCCCTTCTCTGGAGCAGTACTGGTTATATTTGCAATTGGTCTGGGAGGTGAAGAGGTCCCTGGTTGGAGTCCCCCAGAGGTTGAAGATGCTGATGACCAGTGTCGTAAAACTCCCTCTCATGTTCAGTCACGAACTTCCTGCTGAGAGAGTCATGTTCTGAGTTCCAGGAAGGTATGCTGCTGACAACAGGATCTTGTGGGCAATGCACCAATCCCAAAGGCAAATTGCTTCTGCACGCAGGAGACCTCGTACCCCCTTGCTTGTTGATGTAGTAGACAGTGGTGGTGTTGTCCGACATGACGACGATGGGACCAGGAGGGAATGGTCGAGAGAAATGCATGACATGATCTCTGCACAGCCAAAAGCTCCAGGATGTTGATGTGCATCCAGGAATCTCAAGCAGTCCAAGTCCCCTGAGTCATACAGTCACCCAGGAGTGACGTGTCTGTGATAATTGTTGTGGAGGAGGAAGACAGAAGGAATGATATTCTGATACAGACCTGTCTTGGAGCTGTCCACCACTGGAGGGAAGAGAGAAGTTTGCAGGAAACAGTGAGTGGAAAGTCCATTGAGAGTCGCATGGGAAAGTAGACCCTCTGGTGTTACCCGCTCAATTTAGGGCACCCCGCCTATACCCTACCGAGGGTTCAAGGCGTGACCTATTCAATTTAGGCACTCCCACCCTTTCCCCGCTGAGGGCTCAGGGTGTATGGCACCTATTCTTACCCACGGGGGTCAGGAAGAAACCTGGTCAATTTAAGTACCTGCTCTTTCCCTTGGGGCTCAGGGCAATATGGATCTGCAGAACCTTTTCCCAGTGAAAGAGCCTTACACAGCTGTGCTCCAAACATCTATTTATTGGCAACACACACAGAATACATATACCAAGCAAATCTCTTATGCTCACCACTCCCAATATACAGACACATTTCACTCGATAGCAAGTCAGGATTCATTCAGCTGGGGGTTCCCGATGATGCCTCTGCACGTCATGGTCATGGTGAGGCGTCAGAGTTCCAGCAGCTTGATGTTGAACTGCAGTCAGGAAATGGTTCCCAAAGGGCATTGTTTTTTGTTTACATTATATAGGTAAAACTAGCTACCTCCTTTAAATTTACTAAACCTATCACATTATCCAGTTCCTAAATAACAAACATTTAACCAATTACTCACTGGCACCTATGTAGCCTTCTTCCTTCCCAAGTTTTTTACATTTTATCTTTCATGCCAAAATTGTAACTTAGTTGTGACCTTCTCTGCTTATGCAGATGGTCAGCATTAAAATGCTGGTCAGAGCTTATCTTACCATATATTGAGTTTCTTTCTGTATCCTCCCTAATTTCCCAGCACCTGGCTGTCTCTACTTTACAACCTTGGTGGTTATAACTCTCATTATCAGCTACAACATCACCGGCTCATTCACCTGCACGTCCACCAATGTTATATATGCCATCATGTGCCAGCAATGCCCCTCTGCTATGTACATTGGCCAAACTGGACAGTCACTACGCAAGAGGATAAATGGACACAAGTCAGATATCAGGAATGGCAATATACAAAAACCTGTAGGAGAACACTTCAACTTCCCTGGACACACAATAGCAGATGTAAAGGTAGCCATCTTACAGCAAAAAAACTTCAGGACCAGACTCCAAAGAGTAACTGCTGAGCTCCAGTTCATTTGCAAATTTGACACCATCAGATCAGGATTAAACAAAGACTGTGAATGGCTATCCAACTACAGAAGCAGTTTCTCCTCCCTTGGTGTTCACACCTCAACTGCTAGCAGAGCACCTCACCCTCCCTGACTGAACTAACCTCGTTATCTCCATACTGATTTATACCTGCCTCTGGAGATTTCCATTACTTGCATCTGAAGAAGTGAGGTTCTTACCAACGAAAGCTTATGCTCCCAATACTTCTGTTAGTCTTAAAGGTGCCACAGGACCCTCTGTTGCTTTTTACAGATTCAGACTAACACGGCTACCCCTCTGATAAAGAGAGGTGTAATCCCTTTGGGGTTTAGAGAGCATGGCCCCTTTAAATCTTTTTCCTGAAGGGGGGAAGTGCTGATTGTTCCAGAAGGAGCAAGTGCTGTTGGGGGGAGGGGGAGCAGAGACAGAGGGGAGAGCGAGTGTGTGTGTCTGTCTGTCTGGACCGCCAGACAGAAGGGCTGCAGCAAGCAGGCCCTCACAGAGTGAAGCAGCCAAGAACTTGCCTGAAGCCTGGGAGGGATAGAGCGGCTGATTGGGGACACCCCAGGACAGGAGCCAGGAGGAGCACTGTGCCAGGGAGGAATTGCCCGAGAAGGACAAACCAGAGCTGGACCCAGTATCACTGCTGCCCAGAGCTGCATGGGGCTGTGAGTACTGGGGCTCGTGACTTTGCATTGGGAATAAGGAGAGAGGCTGTCAGCTAGTTAAGTGGGGAGGTTGTGGCTCTGTGTGGCTTTGCATAGAGCGGCAGAAGAGGGCACTGGAGGGGTTTGTTGGGGAAAGTTTACGAGCGCCGAAGACGACCAGGAGCACCCAAGACACACCACTGGACTGGAACTTTGCCCAGGACTCCTGAACTCTGTGTGCAGACACATTGCTTGGTGTCTGCCCTTTCAGACTGATACCTCTGGGCCCGTGGGGCCTTGTGTTGAATGCATCCCTGTTTTATCGCTCTCCCTATATATCCTCCTGTTGTTTTTCTCCTTTCATCCCTCTGTAAATAAATATTTCCCTTTCCGATATTAATTATAGTGTGTGTGTGTGTGTGTGTGTGTGTTCTCTCTTGGGGGTTTGGAACAGGTGCACCTGGGGTGGAAGGAACTTTCCTTGCTGCATTCCTGCACGCGCCTTTTCTTGGCCAGAGCTGCCTGCAGAGTAGGCTCCATCTTGGCCACAAGGGCGCTAAAGTTACAGAGAATATTGCCATTGAGCTGGCGGGGCCCTTGGGGGTAGTCACACCGGTGGTATGGGAGGGGCAGGCCCTGAGCCCTGTCTGAATCCTCCGATCCTGATAAATTAGAGTCCAGTTCAAATGGTGGTGCCAGTGGAACTGCAGGAGCCTTAGGGGAGCGGGTGGGAACATGGCCTGAAGGAGGCAGGTCTAGCATGGGGGAATGCACCCTCCAAGGAGGCGACGTTACATGAGGGTGTGGAGACCGCTCCTCAGGTCAGGTAAACAGTTCATGAGGCTTGGGGGCTGACCCGAGTCTCCCCGGCATCAGCAGATTGCGCTCCTCACTAGAAACTGGAGCCGGAATGGAGGTCTGTCTTGGAACCGGCAACTCCCTTGACCATGGCGGTGCCGACCTGGAAGGAGTATGAGCAGGGCTGGCTCCAGGCACCAGCGCAGCAAGCAGGTGCTTGGGGCGGCCAAGGGGAAGGGGCGGCATGTCCGGCTCTTCGGTGGCAATTCAGCAGCGGGTCCCTCGGTCCCTCTCAGAGGGAAGGACCTGCTGCTGAAGTGCCGCCGATCACGATCGCGGCTTTTCCCTCCCCACCCCCCCCCGCCGCTTGGGGCGGCAAAAACCCTGGAGCCGGCCCTGAGTATGAGGCTCGGTGGATGGAACCTACAGATCCGATGGTCTGTGCGGCTTCTTGTCATGCTTGAGCACCTTGGAATGTGCCGCTTCTCCATGGCCAGAACCTGTGGTTGGAGCAGTATCCTTCTTGGGCCTGGAGGAAGACTTATTGCCATGCTTATGTGCGTGCTTCCTTGCCTCACGGCTAGGCCCGGATGCAGGGTCCATAGGAATGGTACCAGCAGAACAGGACTGGGTCTCTGTGGTAGGAGCTGAACTCCTCAATTGCTCAGGCTGATAGGGTTCTCTGGCCTGGATCTGACTATGGCTTCTTCGCGACCTCCATGAGGTGTTTCTTGAGGTGGACAGCCCGGCTTTCCTGGGTATGGACAAGGAAGGGGAGGCAGATACTGCATTGGATGTGACATGGGACAAGCAGTAAAGGTAGTGATGGTGCTCGTTGCTGACTGAGAACAAGTGAGGGCAGAAAGTGCAGATTTTGAACCCTGGAATCTTCCGCATAATTTAGCACCCAGGAAAGTTGCTGGGGGGCAAGAGGGGTGACTGGTGAAATGGCATCCCGAAGTCCTTAAAATCCTAAAAACTACTACTAACACTAAAACTATGACAAAAAAACAACAAAAATATTAACTATGTACAGAAATAAAAGAAAGTCTATTTTCTCAGTATATAGAAGTGCATCACAAGAGACAAGAGAACAGAAGAGGCTCCAACTCGGATCATGCTGTGCTGAGAAGGAACTGAGGTTGCGGTTGGTCCGCCCTGCCCTTTATCACCTTGGACAAAACCATGTGGCAGAGCAAGGACCGTGTGGACACTACTACTACTACTGTGGACCATGTGGACACTACTACTTTCAAAAGCTCCAGCTCCAGACTCATGGCACCAGCATTTAACCCTCGGGGTATACAATAGGGACCATCACTCAAAGAAGAGCTGGAGAGTTGCTTTACATGGCACAATGTAAGAATGATTACAGTGTGGTTTTCATTTCCTGAAGTAAAATCGAACTCTGGCATCTACCTCTACTTATCGCACAAGCTCTCTACTTTCAGACTTGGGTGAGAGGGGCCTACAGACACCATTAGCAGAGTAACACATTATACTATACCATATTACCAACGGGGAAGCCAGCAAGTGGTATCTATAAATCCTATTTTACCCAGTGGGCTGATTGGAGACAATAGCCTTAGATGCTTTCCATCATCTCTGCTCTCTCTCGTGATAATAAACTGGTGTGTGTGTGTTTACAGAGGAGAATGTTTCATCATTTTCATTCCTAGAAAATACAGTGAAGATTATTATTCTATAGGTATTTTTAAAGGATGTGAGTAGATATATACAGTTTTTTAAGTGCAGTCTAATGAGCAAATGTTGAGAGACCAAATGAAAATAGTTACTTTTCCTTGAAGAAGGTGCATGCAAAATGTAAATTGCACTAATGTACAAAATAAATAGCAATAAAACTTAGTATTTACTTAGTGCTTTATATCTTCACTGGACTGTAAAAAGATGACCAAAATTATATCAAGACAAAGCACAGTAACATAATATTTACAAGGAATTATTTATGACAAATAAAGAAATTGTTTACATTTACTGAAATATTAGCTGAATCTTCTCCCTCTATTTAAAATGTTTTGTTTTAAAATAACAAATCATAATAGGATTTTTAGCTTACTAAAATATACCGCCCATTCTTAAGAGAATCAGAAGAGTGTTAAAGTAATGTAAAAGTTTTAAATAAATGATTAGACATTTGATTTTAAAATTTATTTCTTACCAACTTTTCACCATTGGTGGTCTGCACTGTTTTACTTTAAAACATAATGACCAATGGAATTCATTGCCACATGATATTATTGATGCCAAGAGTTTAGCAGGATTCAAACAAGGACTGGACTCTGGATGTTTTTGTTATCTATATCAGAGTTGGCCAGAATTTGGAAGGGATATAAAGCCTATGTATCAGAGAATAAACCAGCCTTAACTCCTGGAAGGTAGGAAGAAACTATCTTTGTGGGCAACTTATTCCATAACTACCTACCATTGGGTTTCTTGAATTTATGCTGAAGCATTTGGTACTGGCCAATGTCAGACAATGCTGAACTATATCGAGTCACTGGTCTGAACAAGTATGGTAATGACTGTTTTCTTATGGCACACAAGCCAATGTTCTTTTGTTTACTTCTTTGTTTATGTAGTAGCATCACTGATGCTGAAACATTGGCTCAACTTTAAGAATTGGGTGTGTTTATTAATTTGTCTTTCTCCCTTTGTAGGCTGAATACTTGGGGCAGGTAGGAGGGATTTGTGTGTTTTCTGGTGTATTCTAGGACTGACATGGCACTTTACAAACAACAACTTCCTGATTTTGCCACAGCCCTCTGAATTGTTATATGTGATTATCCTCACTGCACCGAAGGAAAAAGTCGTAGAATGGTTAGGGCCTACATTTTCAAATGTGCGTTGTAAAAAGTTAAGTACCTAAATCCATGCCTTTGAAAGAGATGCCTAGTTCTGGGCGCTCAAGTTTTAAATGTTTCTCCTATGTGACTTGACCATGGCCAAAAAGGGAGATGGTGTCAGAGCTGGGAATGGTCCCTCACTCAGTCTACTAGAGTGACTCTCACAAAAGTAGCCTCCTCTCCTTGTGACCAGAGATCACAGAACACGTTGGCTGAAGGACAGGGGAAGTGGCTCAGTGCGGCCAGACAGCTGGTAGGGAGTTTGTAGCAGACTTAGGGCCCACAGTAGTAGCTTCCCCTACAACACTACAACTCGTTTTACATCCTGTCAAAAATCAAGTTATTTAAGACTATATTTTTCTGGATCCCAAAGGCCAGTCCCTGGGTGGCTGTGTGGAAACTGTCAATAACTTGTGTACACAGGCAAGTGGGAATTGGTTGAAAAATCTATTTTTCTCTATGAAAAATTGTGAATGGAAAATCTATATTTGAAATGTGTTAAATTTTTCAGGATTACAAAAAATGAAATTTTCATCTAGATTCAGATTGAAATTTTCATTTCAATTTGGTTCTTGAAAATGTTTTCCAAATGTCTAAATTTTACTTTTTTTTTTGTCGTCTACCCTTCCCCCCCCCCCCCGTTTTTTCTGCTAAATGCAGTGGAAATGGATAATGTTTAGGGTATCCCTCTGCCCCCATTTTTCCTGTTTCCCTTTCCTTTTCTTTCCCCACTCTCTGACTGTTCTAAACTTTGCCAGCTTTGCAACTTTAAAAGTTGAAGAAAACTTTGAAAAGTTAGAGTGACATTTTTCCTTTTGCCATTCTGTAACTTTTCCAAAGATGGAGAAATTTTGAAAAAATTAGAGTGGAAAAAAGAAAAGAAAGAGGAAAAAGTGAAAAAATCCAACTGCCATTGGATATTATTCATTTTATTGCAGCCAGAGGCAAAAAGGAAAGGAAAAAAGGCAGAGAAGAGGGAAATATGAAATTTTAAGATTTCAAACTTTTTTCATTTTTCAAAAGCAAAAATTTCAGAATGAAACAAATTTTCATGTTGTTTCAAAACTCCCATAGAAGAATTTAACAAAATAGAACATTTTCCTGCAAAAGCATATTGTTTTTGACAAAACCCCATTTTTCACTAGGAACATTTTGATGAGCTCTATGTTTACGTTCCCACCTTAGTGATCAGTTTGCACCGGTTAAATTTTCATAACTTTTCACAAGGAAAGGGGCTGGAACATACATTTGAAAAAAAAAAAAAAAAAGTGGAGATTCACCTTTGCATTTGTTAGCTCCCCAAATTAGGGCTCGGGGGACATGGGCATGCGTTTTGCTGGGCTGAGAAGGCTGTCTATACCACATTATATTAGTGAACCGTGGAAGATGACAAGTCATAGAAAGATCTCCTCAGAAACAATTAACTGAAGCTTCCTCACCATCCACATGGGTATCATAGGGATGTTATCTTGTGATTGCAACGGTAGCCCAGGCTGTATTGGCATAACCACGCTGTTTGGTCAGGTTTGATCACTGCAGCCAAATCTTGTGCCCCCCATTATGCCTTTATGTTGTGAGTGTATTGCATCAAAATCCCTATTTAGGGTCATGTCAAGCAAATCTGGGATCCCTGGCAAAGCCATTCAATTAGGGTCTGAACCAAAGCCAGCTGCTGTCAATGGAGTCTTTCTATTCAGGTCAATGGGTTTTGGATTGGGGTCCTAGTGGCACAAGACTTGTGATGCAGAATGTAATCCTACTTGGAAGTGGATGGACTAGGAACCTGCAATGTGCCTCCGATCAGCCTTAAAAAAGAGAAGGAGATGACATTGAGTCCCGTAGGTGTGCAAGACCTAAGCCATGCTCTGGTGGAGATGTCCCTTCTATTTACCCAGCCACACAAGAGGCTACAGCAGTCAGTGATTATTTTATCCTGTGACCAGACCATTTCAGCAGATAGGGTAATGTCCCAGTATACTGCTCATTCAGGAAGGTGCAACTCTTCTGTTGGGAAGAGCAGTATCTGGGATAGAAAAGGGGATGGAACTTTGGTTAAAAAAACAGCCACCACTAAACACCAGGAGTTTGGCCAGTTTGCTCATCCCTAGTTTAGTGAGGCTTAATTTTCAAGGCAGTATTTAGTGACCTTGTGGGACTACAGCATCCATTAGGAAAGCTATAGAAAATTAATGGACTTTGACAAGCACTTACAAAGCATTCTCTTTATAGTCTGAAAAGATGGTCCCAATATAATGACAAAGACAGGCAGATAATCATGCTGAACAGGAAAAGGAAACATAAACCCTTAAAAAAATCTTTAAGATTCCAACTTAGCAACATACTGGACTTGATTCATAGCTATTTCTCCAGTTTTGGGCTGCTGTAACTCCACTGGCAGGATACAGACTAATACCTATAAGGATGTAAAGGACAAAGTACTCAGTTAAAAATAACCATGGTTAATATCAGAAAGAATTAAAACATTTATTGGGCATAAATATATTACATATACACTACAGATACAGTTAAGTCTTACATACATAGCGTAGTATCTGCAAAATCTATACATTAAAATAGATATGGCAGTTTTAATACAATGCATATGAAATAGTCTAAAATTTACAATACAAGAAAACATGATTATTTTTCTCTTAAAGTTGAAAAGCTTGGAATGTATGTTCCCGTAGTGAGGTAAAAACATTTTTTTTTTTTTCAATTTAAAGAATTGTGCAAGGATAATGGTCATACACATTCAGTTAGGGCACTTTTCAATTGTGACACTGAATACTGAACTACTGTAGCCAACAAAACAGGATTAGAAAACTACATTTCAAGTTCATAAAGAAAAAGGCAGATAATATAAAAATGTTTCTTTCCATTTTTAATATATTTTAAATACTTATTTTTTCCTTTTTTAATTTTAATTTATTTTTACAATTTCTTGGAGCGCACAGGGTTTTTGGGTTTGGTTCACATGACTGATATTTATTGGGCCAGGGAAAGGATATAAAGACGTACAGGGAACTACAAAGCATCAGTAAATTGTTGTAATCATTGATAATGGAAGTAGAAACGGGAATGGTTTAAAATCTGTAACACTTTATGGTTACATTAAAATGGATTATAATGGTATTACTAGGATTATAATGAATTATAATGGCAGTATATACAAAGTAAATACTGATGTCAAATTAACGTAATATGGGCCTGATCCAACTTGCATAGAAGACTTTTTCCATTAACTTCAATAGGAGTTGGATTGGGCTCTTTGATTAGTGTGATTATAATGGATACCAAATGAATCAGAAAGGCTTAAAGTGTTACAGATTTTTGTTCTCCACACCTTTGCTCACTGCTTTTAAAACTGCTCCATACTTTCAAACTTGCAGAAGAGAACAAATTATCTAAAGCAAGTTTTATTTATTACAGTATTTTTAAAAAAACACACCAGGGTTAGATTTTGTAGCAGCACTGCGAAAACAGTATTCCAAAAATTCAAAAAGGGAATCTATTCAAATCTGTGGGTTTTCAAACTACAGATGATTTTTCACCGTTTTAAAAAATATATCTCCCCCCCCATTGAAGACAGCTGTGTATGCTTTGCTCACAAAATAGATGCAAGATCACAAAGTTTCATATCACAAATAAATTTAAATAAAATGTAAATAAATTTGACAAGCCATGACTTTGGCAAAAACAAAAACTTATATTTAGCTCAATGCCATCCGTTTGCAAGGCTAAATTAAACTAATTATAGTCAATAACAAAATACAGAACATTTGTAATATTTGCTACATCTAGAGAGGCACATGGAATAATTCATTAATCTTAGCACTTTCTTTCAAGAGATGATTATGTTTTTTGGATACATGTAAACGTTTCAATCACTGATAACCTTTTTGTTTTTTGGCATTTAATGCACTAGATGCTCCCATCTTTAAAAACACATGAAAATGTAAGAAGGTTAATAATACTAGGAATGCTGCCAGGTAAAAAGTTGACCTAAAGTACAACAGTATAAAACGGACAAAACGTAACATGCTACAAGGGGGAAAAAAAATTAGTACATAAGTACACTTCTTTATTTTTTTTTTTTTTTTTTTACAATAAATAAAAGATTGCACTGTAATTGGCATTTAAAGTACTGGATGCAGTATATTGTATAAATAAACCTAAAACAAAAATAATGTTGGCTTCCCCATTACTTTGGTTAAGGGAATATTATGCTAATATAGGACACTGCATCTTAGACAACGTAGAGAGAGCACAAAACAGCTATGACAAAAGCAAAACCAAGTAGCAAAAATATACAAAAACAAGAGGAAGGGATACATTGTGTATCTGTTGCACCCTTTTGGAATTGATTTGCACCTCCAGCTTGTTACTGTCCCTGAGGTACTCACACGTTGTTGACTTCAATATAAATAATCCAATGATTCGGGAGTTAAAAATCTAGTATTTTGATGGATTAACACACGTATGTGTGGGCCACTGCTGTAAGAAGAGAAATGATACATTCGGATAACTACTCTGGCTTTTGCAACGTATCAAATATTTTGATTGACTCTGTGATAAGAATAATGTAGGCATCAATTGAAGGTACTTAAATTAACTGACCTCATTTTTGATACCCCCCAAGACAGGTCTATAAAATGGATCTTCCTCCAAATGTGACTGATTGACTATAAAATTGTTTACATTGAGTGTAAATCTTACATAATCAGTAGAGGCAGTAAGCTGTCACCAGCTCTAATCTTATAAATCAGGCTGAACAAAATAGAATATAATAAATCTATTGATTAAAAGTAGTTATATATACACACAAAACAACAAACAAAGGTAAAGCAGCTTTCCAACAGCTGAACATGGGAATAACTAACTATTGCACAATGCCCTCTTACTTAAAGTTACTGCTACGAATCAAAATGCTTAAAAAAAAAATCTATAATGCTTCATAATTTATATGCAGTTTGATTATCTGATTTCTTATACAGGCAGTTCATAGTGTTGTAACCATAGAAATAACAGATAATTAAAAAAGTTTTAGATGGCAGTACATTGTTTTGATTTAAATGCACTAAGCAGTTAAAATAATTGAGTGTACATTTTATCTTGAAAAAAACTGGGACAAATGTATTGTAGTGAATAAATCATAGGTAACATTGGTAATACTGGTCGGTGAAAGACTGGTACTGTTGACTAACACTGCATTCTAGACTTATTACTATACACACTTGTGATTAATGTTTACAGATACAGAAGAGACAAAATAAGTGACTGAGGATTATAATTTACTAAATTGTAACATATATGAAAGACTATAAGGACTTCAGTGGGGGAAAAAAAAATCAAAACCAAACCAACGAAACAAAAAACAAAGGCAAATTGATTGCAATTCCGAAACTTTGAAGGAAAAAAATCTTGCTTTTGGTATCTGGGTTGCTTATTTCTCCAGTTTGACCTCTTCCTAGTTTTGAATTTCAAAAAGGTGCACCAAAACACGGATTTATCTTTTTCCTAGCTAGAACTGTAAAAATAAGAGAAGTATATAAAATGTATGGTAGAACAAAAAGATTTCAAGGAATATCTGAATAAATGTGTGGATTATAATGCGTAGCATTAGTTAAATTTATACCTCAAACTTTCACTGGATTCTCTACTTCATAAAGAAGTATTGTAATATAAAGGCAAATAAAATTGACAAAGTTGCAAAGCCAATAACAATGAGGGCTGCAAACTGTTCATCAGTAGGCATCATGCTCTTTATCTTAGGATCATCTATGCGTCCCAATTCCCCTGTAAGCATGATCTCCCTTCGTTGGAGCATAAAGGCAACAGATGGGCTGAAAGGTCCACTAAGTTCCTGTGAGGTATCCAAGCATCGGCGACATACGCAGACACGAAATCGGTAGTCTGTGTTGGTCTGAAGGCCTGAGATTTGGAATGTTGTCTCATCTCCCTTGTATACCTGCAAAACAAATTAAAATTCACAATCAAATTTAAAAATCAATGGACAGTCATGTGCCAAAGATTTTTTTTCTTATCAACACCATTCATAAATAGCATTATGCTATCCTTGACAGAACATCATTTGTGAGAGATTTAGATTTTAAATACTCAATTTACTACTTCATAATCTAAATAGTGGTATAGGCATTTTATGAAACCAACTGCCTGATCCTGCATTACATACATAGCTACAAGTTCCAATGAAGTGCTGGAGAGTTTTGGTTCTGCAAGGATTTGGCATCAGACCTTTAAAGCAAACCATTAAATCTGAGTCCTTTCAGGAAACATCCAAACTAATTTTAGGGAAAGATCTTAGTATGTCACAAGCAGTCAAAGAAGCCAGAACGTGGAGCAGAGAGGATTGTATAATAGATGGTCAAATATGGCAATTCTCCATATTCAGTACTTGTGAACATACAGTGAACACACAGAGAAAGACAAAAACAAAGGCAGGAAAGACTTCAAGCAATTAGTCCATCTCAGGAGGCAAAACTTTCTGAACATTTTGGTGGTTCAGTAAATAATATAAACAACATTAAAGTTATGCTTTATCAGCATAACAATATAAATACAGACTTGGGGCCAAATTCTGCCATATGATGCATTCCACTCACAGGTCTGAGGGCAATATTTGGCCAACAAATGGAGAAAACCTGCAAAATCATGTTATTGGAAGGCAATTTTAGAATAATCCGAAACTAGTTACAAGTTTTGTTTCGATGCAACTTATTTTTCAATTGCTTTCTTCATATTTCCCTTAAGAACTATGGCCTATAATTTTACAATTTTACAGTAGTAGCAGTAGTCCATAAATGGCCCTAGCCTTTTATATATATATAAAAAGGATAAGATGTTTATTAGAACAGCATACACAAAGTTTTGGGAGTTTATGGATTGTTCAAAGCTAACAGTTACTTTTTGACAGAGAGATTCATTTCCTCTTTAATGATAGTCACCAAACACTAGCATATGTGAGCAAAATACATTGTTTTTTACAGATGACAGGTGAAATCACTCTTCCAAGATTACCTACAGTATGAGTCATGGTCAGAAATAAAATCTGACAATCTCCAAAAAAGAAACAAAGGGCCAGAAAGAAAACTGTTTCTTGAAATATGTATGACATCCTAAGAGTGGGAAAACAAAGTATACAAAGCATGTGGATTACTATAGTTGATATACTATACTTGGAAGTTCAGAAAGATCCCACACGAAAGCAAAAGTAAGCAGTCATGGGATAAGATGGAAGGTCCTCTCATGGATGAGTAACAGGTTAAAAGATAGTAAACAAAGGGTAGGAATAAATGTTCAGTTTTCACAATGGAAAGAGATAACTAGCAGGTACCAGGACCTCGGCTGTTCAACATATTCATTAATGTTCTGGAAAAGGGGATAAACAATGAGGTAGATGATACTAAATTACTCAAAATAGTTAAATCCAAAGCTGACTGATAAAGAGTTTCTCACAAAAACTGGTTTGCTCAGCAACAAAATGGCAGATGAAATTCAACGTTGATAAGTGCAAAGTAATGCACACTGGAAAATATAATCCCAACTATACATATAAAATGATGGTCTAAATTAGGTGTTACCACTCACGAAAGAGATCTTGGAGTCATTGTGGAGAGTTCTTTGCAAACATCTGCTCAGCATGCAGTGGCAGTCAAAAAAGCTAACAGAATGTTAGGAACCAGTAGGAAAGGGATAGATAATAAGACAGAAAATATCATAATGCCACTAAATAAATCCATGGTGCCTTTATGACTGTGTGCAGTTCTGGTTGCCCCATCTCAAAAAAGATATATTAGAACTGGAAAGAGTACAGATAAGGGCAACAAAAAATGATTAAGGTATGGAACAGCTTCTATCTGAGGAGAGATTAAAAAAGATTTGGACTGGTCATCTTAGAAAAGACACGACTAAGGGGAGATATGATAGAATGATATGAATGGTGTGGAGAAAAAGTGTTACTTATTCCCTCACATAATACAAGACCAGAGGTCACCCAATGAAATTAATAGGGGTTAAAACAAACATAAGGAAGTATTTTTTCATACAACACACAGTCAACCTATGGAACTCATTGCCAGGGGATGTTGCAAATACCGAAAGTATAACTGGGTTAAAAAAAGAATTAAATATGTTCACAGAGGATAGGTCCATCAATAGCCATTAACCAAGATGCTCCAGGGATGCAACCCCATGCTCCAGGTGTCTCTAAACCTCCCACTGCCAGAAGCTGGGATTGGACAACATGGGGTGGCTGTTTTGTTCATTCCTTCTGAAGCATCTGGCGCTAGCCACTGTAGGAAGATAGATGCTGGGCTAGATGGATCATTGGTCTTACACAGTACGGCCATTCTTATGTAAAGTTCCTCTTGGTTGCATTTTATCCAATGTTTAATGTATCCAAAACTTAACCTATTAATGGTAATAACATTTAGAGAATTTATGATTCAGTGAGTATGAATCAGAGTAAGTGGGAGAAAATATGAATCTGAATAAATAACTGGGAGTGCATGTTGAGATTTAAGTGGAAAAAGTGAAATGGAGTTAATGTTAATCCTGCAAACACATAACCATTTACAACAATTTATGTAGCAAAGGATTCTTAAGGTTGGTATTTTATTGAACACTGAAACGCAAAACAATGTGTTGCATGCCACAAAAGCCTCCTCTGCAAAAACTAGACTGCCTCCATCTCTTCAGGGGTTGAAGATCTTCTCTTGCATTTTGCTGTTTAATCAGTTTTTAATTTTCCCACAGCAGGAATGGAAGACTGAAGAGAGGCTCCATTCACTTGAATGGGAGAGTTCTGGTTTATAAATGGGAAACAAAAGAGAAATTAAAACTGAGCTGACAGAAAATTTCTTATATGTAGATCTAGAAAACGAAATACAACATTGCACATTCAAATAAAAGGAATAGCTCAAATGAATAGCAACTGAACACCCAGATAACTCTGTGCCTTCTTTTCTGTTAAGCTGGGTGCCTTTATAAAGCTTAAATTGAAATAGACATTCAAGCCCTCAATAATGGACCAATCATCATGTTCTCCCATGCATTTTACACCTCAGCCAGGAAATCAGTATTTCATTACTTGTGAAGGCCTGGGTTAAGACGTGCGATGGATTTTTAATGTCTCTAAGCCAGCTACAATCACTCCATATACACTATTGATGAGGTTCATTTTGAAGAGCAATACTACTTGGCTCCAAAAGATAAATAAAAAATAAAACATGTAAACTAAGACTCATATTCTCCCCCTATTTCATGTGTTCAACATTCATGGAGAGTTTGGCATCAAAGCAATAGGTAGAATATAATCCTTAACACACGTAAAACTGTCTTAAATTCTAGCACTATATAACATATTTTCTTACCATAAATCTCCATGATTCACCACATCTGTCTTCTCTTGTCATACTGGTGATCTTTCCTTGTCTTCCCACGCCCAAAAAAGAACTTAGCCATTAGGGCCAATGTGCTATGCAACAGAAGATGCCAACACGTGCAAACGTAACTGTCTGTAGAAATAACCTGATGACTGAAATTCCTATATGCAAGTGCATGTCACTCTTTTTAGGTGTCTTCCCTTCTTATATTAACTAGTCATTGCTACCATATGGTCAGATAACCATCCTGTTACTAATGGCAGGTGGTCCAAAGTAACTGCCTGCTTACCTCTCCATGCCATATGATTTGGGTAGTTAGTGCTTCAACCTACACACAAATACAAGCTGTCAAACAAAGAAAAAGAAATAGAAATCTGAAGAGGAAACGTAGCTTAAATGAGTAGTTGAAGGAGGTTAACTTGCTTAGGAAATCCCACCCTTAGAATGTATCTATCCATTTATCGATCTTAGATACACCTCTACTCCGATATAACGCGACCCGACATAACATGAATTCGGATATAACGTGGTAAAGCAGCGCTCCGGGGGGGGGGGGGGGAGGGGGAGGGGGAGAGGGGGACTGTGTACTCCGGCTGATCAAAGCAAGTTCGATATAATGCAGTTTCACCTATAATGCGGTAAGATTTTTTGGCTCCCGAGGACAGCATTATATCGGGGTAGAGGTGTACTTACATCCCTTGTCCCCCTTAACGTAGTATCTGAGCAACTCACAATTTTTAATATACTGATACTTACTAAACCTCTTTGAATAATGTATGCCATCAGGACTGCCATTTTATTTATTTCCATTTTAAGAAACATAAACAATGCCCCTCCCAGGTCTCTAGCCGCCCTTGCCATAAATTAACTCTCTTGCTGTCACAACAAGCACTCCTAAAACAAAATGAAAACCTAGAAAAACCCAAATAAAGAAATCTACTTAAATAGGAAGCTTACATTTAAATAATGTTAGGGCGGGGATATGTACAAACAATCCTCATATTGTTCAAAAAGTTAGTTGGGTAAATTGATGATGTTACCTATTTTCCTGTAAGGATGTTACAACCTAAGGTAACTGGGACGCTAAATACAGTTAAATCACACCTAGAGAAAGATTTAGATCTTCATTACGGGGTAATAAATATAGATGACCAAGAAAGTTCAATTAAGCTGACTAAATGATGTTCAGACCAGAGACTCAGAAGTGAGACAAGAGTGATTTTAAAGAAGGATTAAAAACAGTTTGAAACTCAGCGCTGACCAAGAGTGATGAAGACAAATAGCTACAACTCTCTTTCATTAGAGACAGCAGGTCAGTCCTCAGCTCATGTAAACTGGCATGGATCCAATGATTTCAATGGTAGGTGAGTTCAATGAAGCTATGCTGATTGGCATCTGCTGAGGATCTGGCCCAGTAAGGACAATAACAGGGGGAAATGGCAACTTTGGTCGTTGAACAAGAAAAGGAAATAGGCAGCTTGTTAAAGAAGTTTAGTTAAAATCTAACGGAACCAGCAATTATAAATTGTGGTGTATAATGCAAATGCTAATAAGCAAGTTTACCAGCTTAACGATCAACATCTTAGAGCATGTGGGAAAAAGGAAAATAAAAACTGCACTAAAATAAATTTAAGAAATGTTTTGGTTAATATTTCTCTCTCTCTCATACTCTTCTAAGGCTTTGTCTTCACTACCCGCCGATCCGGCGGGTAGCAATCGGTTTATTGGGGATCGACTTACCGCGTCTAGTGAAGACGCGGTAAAATCGATCCCTGATCGCTCTGCCGTCGACTCCGGAAATCCACCTCGGCAAGAGGCGGCAGCGGAGTCGGCGGCAGCGGTCGACTTTCCCGCGTCCTCACCGCCAGGTAAGCTGACCTAAAATACGCAACTTCAGCTACGGTATTCACGTAGCTGAAGTTGCGTATCTTAGGTCGGACCCCCGCTGCAGTGTAGACCTAGCCTAAGAGAGGAAGGAAGCCCCCTAACTGAGGTTCAGTTCCTTGCTCTGCCACACGCTTCCTGTGCGACCTCACACAAATCACTCTTTGTGCTTCCATTCCCTATCTGTAAAATGGGGCTACTAGCACTGCTCTACCTCACTGGGGGTGTTGTGAGGATAAATATATTAAACATTGTGAAGCACTACGGTTATGGGGGCCATGTAAGCACCTAAGACTTACTGTAGACCCTTCATATGTGGTTGTACAGCACCTAGCACAATGAAACTCCAATCTTCGGGATCCTAGGTACCACCACAATATACGTATTTAATAATAATAATAAATAATAATAAAAATCTGAGTAGGTACTCATATGGTCCTCATCACTGTAGCATCTTCTGGGTCCTGTGTTGATTCTAGCTATACATGAGCTGCCTATCAAAACATGCATGCTCTGTATCCTCTCTCAGCAATGGGTAGGCAATTATTATTGTGTACACCATTCACACATGGCTGCAGCAGCTGCTTCATTCACACCTGGCTGCAGCGGCAACCCTTGAGTCATTACACAGTCAAATATCCCACTGATGTCAATGGAAGTTCATCTTCATTACAGCTCCAGGACCGGGCAGGGTCAATACAGGGTTTCACTGCTCTAAATCAGGGGTTCTCAAACTTCATTGCACCATGACCCCCTTCTGACAACAAAAATTACCACACGACCCCAGGAGGAGGGACTGAAACCTGACCCCCACTGCCCTGGGCTGGAGGGCCAAAGCTGAAGCCCAAAGGCTTCAGCCCCAGGCAGGGGGCCTGTAACCTGAGCCTGCTACCAGGGCTGAAGCCAACGGGCTTTGGCTTCAGCCCTAGGTGGTAGGGCTCGGGCTTCAGCTTTGGCCCTAGGCCCCAGCAACTGGCGACCCCATTAAAACAGGGTCCCAACCCACAGTTTGAGACTTGCTGCTCTAAGCAGAGAAGAAATCATTTTGTTTGACAGTTCTCTGGGCTGGGGCATCTCTCTCTGGAACAGGCTAAATGGATCTCTGAATTGAAGTTTATTTTATATAGAAGCAGAGGCGGATTAAGGTTTCTTGGGCCCTGGGCTGGAGCAAGTGGGGAGCCCCCCACCCTTTCCGACTGTGCTTTTACCCCTATTCTGCCCTTTCTGCCTGTGGCCCTGCCCATGGCCCCACCCCATTCTGCTCCTTCTCCTGCCCCGTTCCACACACGGTCAGCCCCATTCTTCCCCCCCCCCCCACTGTGGCCCCGCAATGTTCACTGGCTCTCTCCCCCCGCCCACAGTGGTACCTGTGCTGCCGCTGGTGGTAGGGACAGGACTGCTCTGGTGTTGCTGCAATTGCCTCCCTGCTGGGGCTGCTGCTGCCCAGGGAACGCCACATGCTGGGCTCCTGCTTCCCCCTGCCCATTCCCGTATCCCTTTCTCTTCCCCGTCCTCTCCCCTTCTCCTCACCAACCCCTTGCCCTGCCCCCGCCCCACGGTTGTAGAGGAAAAAGGTGGGCACTAGGACCCAGGAAGCAGAAGGCAGGGGAAAAACTGCTCAGTCTGCTCCCCACTAGCTGAAACATGCCAGGGGGAGGGGCCTTCGCAGAAATAGGGGGGAGTGGTGCGTGACACCCCTCCCCTCATCCCTCACCCCCAGCCTCACCTTTGTTTGGGAGGGAAATGCCCTCCCTGCACCCTCCCAAACTACACCTATATGCCTGGGGCTGCAGCTAGGGTCGGGCGCTGGAGCTTTTCCCGCCACCCGGCGCTCCTGCCGACGAGCAGGGTCGGGGTGCAGGGGTGCCCATTTTTACGGGGCCACTGGGCATGGGCCCTGTCGGCCCAGTGGCAAATCCGCCACTGTATAGAAGCAGGAGTTGCTGTTTGGCAGCTTGGGAACATAACACAAGTGTGCTGAGCTCTTCTGCTGGACCCCTCTCTGAAGCTAGCACCACAGCAAGTTGTTGTTATTATTTGTATTACAGTAGCACCTAGAAGCCCTAGTCATGGTGCAGGACCCCACTGTGCTAGGTGCTGTACAAACATGGAACAAAAAATCCCTGCCCCATGAGACTTATAATCTATGTACATCATACACATCCTGCTGGACCCTTCCGTGACATTTGATACTACTGATCAGCAGCAATCAGACTGAACTCAAAGGGTTTTGTGGGCAACTGTTTCCCCACCTCGATAGCCCCTACCAGGAAAGTTCAATCCTGGCCATATAATAAAATGAGTCCCCCTGTTCTCCTATGAAGGAACAGGTTGTTAAGGTCTGGGCACTAATGCTGCCAAATTGAAATGCGCCTGATATAAGTGTATGAGAAGCACAACATGGCCTTAGTGAGAATGAGGCTTATTGTGAATACTAGGCGTGATTCTCATTATTACTAAAGCCACTTTATACTGACAGAGAGATGTGAATGATACCCAATATTTCCAATACTTTAATGTCTCCTTCCAAGCCAGTGCAATGCCCTTACTGTGGAATCTCCCACTGAAATGAACAGTTTTGAAGGACCTATCAAGTAATGTATTAAAATAAGAAAAAAATATTTTATGCTGCTCATCAAGTTATTTTCTTTTGTGTATATGTCTGTTTTTTTCTTTCTTGTTAATATTTAATTACTCTGATCCTCCGCGAGGAAAACAGAAATACAGAATGCTATCCTGGTGATTGGAAAGCAGGCTAAGTCATCACATTAGCTAGTTAGGTTCTCTCCTTAGCTTTCTTATTTCCACCAGCAGAGGGACTGAATCACTCCAGATGGCATCTTCACATCCGTCTCCTGTTGGGAATGCTTCCAGATTTTTGAAGACGCTTGGAGGTTTTGGGTTTTTTTCATACGTAGATTTGCCCCAGGGAGTAATCTCTATGCATGAGGCAAACCTGCGAAGAAGTAGGGGAGCCCTCCACTTTATCTTCCTGCACAGCTGAACTACTCCTGAGCCCAGTTTCCTGTGCATTGCATGTTTTATACTTGTAGTGAACATTTACCCATATCAATGCACTGGAAATGAAGGGGAGCGTAATGAATATGTCGATCGCAAATGATTCTGATTAGAACAACAACATTTGCCTGCAATTTACTAGCTGTGCCACTTGTAACAATTTAAATATTTTACTTTTATTTACAGTATATTTAATTAACTTAGATGCCATTATATAAAAGACTTTCGACAGCACTGAAAAGAGAGCTTTAGGCAGGGTAATTGTATTTAGGTGGTAGCACGCAAAGGTGCATTTGAGAGAATATACTGTGTATTTTCTATTCTTATTAAAATAATACAGAGTGAGTGGTGGAGTGGCACAGAACTGTCAATCTTCCCAAACTCTCACCAACACTTTTTATGCTTAAACTTTTTCTTTAGAAGAGAGATGAAAAACAATTTAATACTCTTAAAACGTTAATTTTTTAATCAAACACCAAATTCACTTCAAATAGTTCTATACAGGCTTTTATGTATATATAAAAGATACACACACACACACACAGTCTCTCTGCACTTAATATTTAGATCCTGATTCTGGCTACTTTAAAGACAGTCTCTCAGATGCCATAATGATGGCATGGTATGAGAACACAGAAAAATAGGAAAGACTCCCATTGGGAACACTAAGCCAGTCAAGAGTATTTTAGTGTTAAAATACAATATAGGCAGATAACATATACGTATACACAATACATACACCATGCACAGAGAATCTTATTAACATTGCAAAATCAAGCATCCGGAAGTTAGGAAATACCACTATTAAGGGTGGCCATTTAACCTTAATTTGGCCCTTTTATTCATATGCATGATACACGCTATTTTTTCCTACATGACCCCTGCCTGCCTCATTTAGCGCACAATGGATGGTGCTCACTGAATGGAGGAAGGTAGTATAGTGGATTAGGGAGTTATCTGTAGGATCTCTGAGCCTGTGAGAAATGCTAATGTGAGATACCAGGGCAGTGCACAGGCAACACTACAGAATGTTGAGGGGTTTTAGCATGCTGCCAAAAGCAAGCTGTAGCTTGCCAACTATTGATGAGAAATGGCAATGGTCAGATCTGAACAGAGTTTCATGAGGCCAGAAAATAGTACCGTTATCAGATAGTACCTTGGTTCTTGAAAACTGTAAGAATTTTTTATAATGGAAATTCTAAAGGTAACCGTAACATTGGGGTTGTTGCTACTCCCCCACAATTATGACAAGTATATTTAATTAGCAAAAAATTGCTCAGAAGAGGAGAATCTGATTTAGAATCCTTATATAGAAAACATTCCTGTAAGAAAGGCTTAATTTCTTCTAAAAGAACTGAAAGACTTCTCTTTATGAAACTAGGTTTAGGATTATTATTATTTTATTCAGTCTCTTAATCAGTCTCAGTGACTCCACTGCAGAGATAGTCTTAACAGTTTTGTAGAGAACCTTGTCTCCTAACAAACCATTTCACAGATAACTGAGAATAGTCAGGTGGCAAGTTGTACTGTAAAAATGTCTAATAAAAATAAATTATTTTTCTGTCTCATTACACAAAGCTATGGGGAAGGAAGAAAACACTCGGAGTGAGCTGTATTGATGGTAAGACTCTAGTGAATATTGTGCCGTTACATTTTCTGTTGACGTGCAAAGTAATCCAGGGTCAATTAAGTGTATTCACTTGCTATTTGAAATGAAGAAAGAAAAATGCATTTCTGTTAATTAAAATTTTATGTAAATTAAATGTACCCTGAATACAAATTAGATATTCACATTTTTATCTAAATAAATATGAAACCTAGATGTAACAACAGAAATTAGAGATTGGTAAAATCAATTGGGTTCTCTCAACCATTCACCTACCAGTGCAGGACTGTTCCATCCAGTACGTCTTTAATGCAGTTTTAAAAAATCAAAGTGATAGGACTTCTTACTTCCTTTGAGAGACTATTACACAGTCTAATGAATCTATAACCATATATTTTCTCTCTCTCAAAATATATTGTAGGGTTACAAATAAGAATATTACAACAAAACCTCATTATCCCCTTAACTTGAGAGGCTCAGATGAGGCAATTTTTGCTTTGGTAGCAAACAAATCAGGGAAAATAAGTTACTAGGTATATCACCCCCAATTCTATAAACATGCACTACTATTTCCCAATAGAAAAGATGGCTTCTGGTACGATGGATAAGTTAGACCTAAAATCTTGTGAGAAATCTCATAAGGCAAGACACCACTGTAAATGATAAAGACACATACTTGTGTTTACAAACTGAATTGACAAACATGCAGAAACTCAATGAGATGCTTCGTTAAATTACAGTTATGGTTAGACAAGAGTATGTGAGAATGTCACCTCCTTATTCAACATATATTTCGATCATGTCTATTTATTTTACTAACAGAACTCAAACCCAACTATTAGAGAAATATCTATTAAATCTATATCTAAATTATCATAGATTATAGAAACTGGGTGCCTAAAGATAGGCTCCAAAGCCCATTATTAGGCACCTAAATTAGTGGTCTGATTTTCAGAAGTGCTGAACATCCAGCAGCTATTCAAAAGAGTCAGCTGCTCAATAATTTTGAGCAAACTAAATAAGGATTAAGAGCCTAACTTTAGGCTACTAATTTTGAAAACCTTGGCCCAAGTTTTTATTACCGCTAGCACTACAGAGTCAATGAAGCTCTTCTGTTTTGCACACTATCAACACAATTGTCAGCTGAATTCTAACTGCAGAAGCTCTATCACAGGTGAAAACGCAAGATGCAGAAAGAACACATTTTGACCGCTGACTCTCAGGTTGAGTTTGCAGCAGGTTCACTTTTTGACTCATAAACAAAGCAAATTTGATAGGAAAAGTCACAGCGAGAGAATAAAGACAGAGCCCTGTGGTGTCATTTACAGACAGTCACTTTTCAGAGTATGACTATCCTTTAAATATAATGAAAAGGAACATTCCATTATCATCTTGAAATGGAAAAAGTAAATGTTTCTTTTTTATAGCATGGTTTTCAGGCACCAAGAGGAGACATAATAAATTAAATCTTTGGATAAAATTCTAACTGGAGAAGTATATAAATAAGTAGTGCCCATGGACCTGCCAGGGAGGGGAGGACAGATAAATTGGTTGGTCACATAGGTCCTTATCATATCCTCTACCTCTCTGGGCAAAGAGGACAAGAACATAGAATACCCAGGAGTGCTGGACTGAAGGAGGAAGTGCTATTTCCATGGTAGCTTTCTCCCGCCCTTTAGACCTACTGTGAGTAGAAACTCAATTTCCTGTTCCATATGAAGGAGAAGCACATGCAGGAGACAGGAGGGCTCAGAGCCATTAGAAACTGGGGCTCCCAGATTAGTAAGCTGGTCATTTTTAGTAGTTTGAATGTAATTAACTAACACAACTCCAACAGGAAAGTTTATTTTATCCGATTTTAATGCATTCTTTCAATCTGACAGAGAGGAACGACTACTCGACACACAAGGCGCCTCAGGAGTAAAGCGAACATCTCCCCTTCCTGGGCATACATCCTGAAATGCCTATTCCTGGAGAGATCTTTCATTTAATATGCAGCAATAGATCACCATTAATGCTAATACTGTCTAAGTGGTAAAACTCACTTGGAGCTACAACTTGCCTAAGGGAATTACTCTCTCGTGCTAATATCTCCTACTGATATTTTGCTCCCCAGCCCATTTGTTACATAGATTCTTGATGCAACACACACTGGGTAGGAGTTGTGATACCCTTATTCACTGAGTACCTTATTCCACAAATGGTCCTAATGAAGTCAGTGGGATTATTCACAGAATAAGGAAATGCTGAGCATGAGTAAGGGAGGCAGAATCTGGTCCATGTTATTTCTAATTTGTACTCTTTGTCCCTATTAATTTGTGGCAAAACAGAGAGTAAGTTGAAACAGATGGCTCTATGCTCAGTATCCACACAAACTGTCCATGTTGTTTTGCTGTTTAATGAAAAATATCACCACTGAGGCAGTAGCTTGCATGTTGCATCCTCAACTGGCTTCCTGGTACTGAGGGGCCAAGATCTGTACCAAATGTATTTTCCAACTTTGGCACTTGATTCTGTGACCCTTAAGTACTCTGAGGGCAGGTCTACACTTAAAATGCTGCATTGTGCAGCTGCACCGATGCAGCTGCGCCACTTTAGTGCTTAAGTGAAGATGCTCCTGCACCGATGGGAGAACTTCGCCCATTGGTTTAGTTAAACTCCTCCCTGAGAGGTGGTAGCTATGTCGACGGGAGAAGCTCTGCAATTGCCGTAGCACTGCCTACACAGGGGATTAGGTCGGTATAACTGCATTGCTCAGGGTAGGGTTACCGTACGTCCGGTTTTTCCCGGACATGTCCGGCTTTTTGGTAATCAAACCCCCGTCCGGGGGGAATTTCCAAAAAGCCGAACATGTCTGGGAAAAATACTCCCAGCTTTGCCGGCATCCCTGGCTTACCTTAGAGCGGGCTCCAGCAGCGGCTGCTGCTCCCTGACTCCTCAGCTCTGTAAGAGCCGAGCTGCCCGAGCGCTACCGGCTTCGGGCAGCCCCCAGACCTCCAGACCCTGCGCCCCCGGCTGGGCACTTCCCCTCCCGGGCTCCGGGGGCGCAGGGTCCAGAGGCATGGGGGCTGCCCAAAGCCGGTAGCGCTCGGGCAGCTCGGCTCTTACAGAGCTGAGGAGTCAGGGAGCAGCAGCCGCCCCCAGAGCCCGGGAGGGGAAGTGCCCGGTGGAGGGCGCAGGGTCTGGAGTCATGGGGGCTGCCCGGCAAACCGTGAAGCCGGTAGCGCTCGGGCAGCTGTTTCACGTGGCTGGGAGGGAGGAGGGGGAATGCGGGGCACTCAGGGGAGGGGGCGGAGTTGGGGCGGGGACTTTGGGGAAGGGGCAGAGTTGGGGCGGGGCCAGGGGTGGGGAAGGGGCGGGGCCAGGGCCCCGTGGAGTGTCCTCTTTTTTTAATTTTTAAATATGGTAACCCTAGCTCAGGGGTGTGGAATTTTCACACCCCTGAGCGACGTAGTTATACTGATCTAGCTCTGTAGTGTAGACCTAATATAGGCATACAATGTGAGCATTCCAACTGAGTTCAAGGAGACTCCATGTGGAATAAGGTACCACACGGTGTAAGCAAAGGTGCCAGAAAGAGGCCCAGAATAGTCACGCGGTGAGGAACAGGGAAACTTACTTAATATCAACAATTTTCTTTGAACATACCAGAAAAGGATATTACCCGACTTGGGTGCTGCCGACAGCAAGGCTTTTTTTAAAAAAAACAACACCACCACCACCTTTTTTGAGTTTTAAATGATGCAAAACTAAGATGACAAAAAATACCTTTACTTGTAAAACCAATCAGGGCAGTTTAAAACTCCTAACTCAAAATGAACGCTGAATCCTGTATCATATAGAGCCCACCGCCAGCTTTATAACATGCATTTATATCATTGTTAGAGAAGCATGACAAATCGTAAACATTCCTCCCATTCATTATACAAGAAAAGTGATTCTCTTACAAATGCTATTGAGCACAATGCTTTCTACTGTGAGGACAGTCCCACTGAAGTTAATAGGTAGCAAGGTTGAAATCAAAGGGAGTTAGACACGTAAATAACATTGAGGATCTAAGTGTTTTGCAGATCAATCCTTTATGTTGGTAAGTTCTGTTCCAGAGAAAGGTGTTTCTGTGTAACTCACACACATACTCTTTTTCTCTACTTTCGTCACCACAAGTAAGTGCTTTAGCTTAAAGTTAAATGAGCAAAGATGTTCCAGTTACCAGCTAGCTACGCTCATCTGAAATAAATCAATTGGCAGCAATCAGAGAGATGCTGTCCCATGGACTTGTAACACGCTTTCCCAATTAAGAAGTTCAGCCCTAGTCTTAAATAGCTGCCCACATATTGCTGCAAATTGAGTCATCTCCTGACAATTGACAGTTACTGACTGATATATCACAGGGGAACAGTTTTTGCTTTAGTTGGTTGAACTGACTTCAATCTGTTTATTACTGTTAAAAAATCTGTTTTTATAATGTGTATGTCTGTTTTGAAGGAAATCTTAAAAGTGGATTTCTACTATAACTTTATCTATTATATGAAACCTGAATATTACTGTAATTTATGACCTTCACCTGTAGGATTTTTCTTTAAAGGTGAACAAATAGGAGCCACAATCAAGGATCAGGACCCCACTGTGGGCTCTGCAGACTAGCGTGTCACTTTTCCCTGTGGAAGGGGAAAGGTGTAGTTAGGCTGCACCTGGAACAGAGTTTTACTTCTCCGTTGCTCAAAGGGGAAAGTAAGCTACTCCAGGCCTTTCCCAGGCACAGATTAATTCCACTTCTGCACTAGTTTAGCTGCACTGGCCAGTATGTTGGGGGCGGGCGGGGAGGGAGGCAGGCTTTGGCCACTCCTTTCCTGCCTGTGCATGAGGGGAAGTAGCAGCCTGTCTAAACGGGTAACAACAAAAACATTCCCTTTGCCAGAGATATTAAAATAACTACACAGAGTCTGGGAGGGAAAATGAGAATCTTTGCTATCTGCCCCAGCCACACGTAATTCAGTTTTATGAACCATGCAGACTCACGGCCTTGACTACGAGGTTTCTAGGGATATCTACCACAGATGCAACTCCAACGCCACTATCAATGGTGAGAAACAGTGTGTGGACTGCCCGCTGGCATTTTTATGACTGTATCGTCTACTGAGGCCAAAATAGCTTAGTGCCTAAACAATTCTGAAATTTTAACCCAAGTGCTAAGAGAGCTGGAACCTTAATGATGTTCCTTTCCTTTGTGAGTCACCAACTGTATTTCAAGACCTGTTTCTCTAAACAAGTAGCATGGAATAAATAAAATCCCCCAACAATTCACATAGACAATTCACAAAACAAACTCAAAAATTCTCTTTGAAATTTCTAAAGTGATATTTAATTGTGTACCCTGGAACACGGCTATGTATGGTAGCGGAGTATTTGATAGTCATCATTATGTCATTCATCAACTATTCTTCTCAGTAACAAGCACTTCCACGGGGAAAGACCTGTCGGCTTCTGTTGCATCTCCGCACTTGATCAGATCTCAGGTTTTTTCCCCCTTAAGTAACCAAATGCCATGGGCAGGGGTGGCTCTATGTTTTTTGCTGCCCCAAGCACGGCAGTCAGGCGGCCTTCGGCGGCACGCCTGTGGGCGGTCCGCTGGTCGCGCGGATTCGGCGGTGTTTCTGCGGGTGATCTGCCAGTCCCGCTCCTTCGGCGTACCCGCCGCCGAATTGCCGCCGAAGCCGCGGGACCAGCGGACCTCCCGCAGGCATGCCGCCGAAGGCTGCCTGACTGCCAACCTCACAGCGACCGGCACACTGCCCCCCACGGCTTGCCACGCCAGGCATGCATTTGCTGTGCTGGTGCCTGGAGCCGCCCCTGTCCATGGGTCAGAATCAGGCAGCACAAAGGGCCCAGAAAGCAGTCAGATCTCCCCATCTGGGGATTCCCCAGAATGGGAGAGTCCCAGCAGGCCTACAGGTAGCATAGCCAGTTCCTACACCAAACTCTTGCAGTCCCCAGCGTAGGAGGCATGTGTAGAGTGTGCTCTATTCTGCCAATCTCTACCTGGAAGAATGTCCCTTATGGGCCATAACCTGTTGGCATAAATTAGAGCCCTGAAACTGGTCTCATCTATGCTGGGGCTGGTATAAAATCAGGCCCAGAATCAGAAAACTGCAACGAGCTCCGTTGTGCTTTCACCCCCCACTCATCTGCATCCCATGGAATTTGGGCACAGTGAGAATCTGTGGCCATGTATTTGGAGCCCTGCAAAGTGTAGAGCTGGCTTCAATAACTATCTGTAACATAAAAAGAGTAAGATAAGCAGAAATAACTGTGGTTTGTTGCATTTATTACCCTATCAACGAGCTATACGTCCATTTAATAAAGGTTACTGATCTTCCTCCCGCCTCCTACATTATTCAAAGTTCTTGGAAAATGCATTGGGGACTGTACACAAACACCTGATCATTCAGATATATATCCTTTTTGTAGATGTAATTTGCAGCCTGCACTTCTATCAAATCTTTCATCTGTGTTTCTTCAAAGCTTTTCTTTATAGTATTCCTCTGGAATCAGATGCATTCACACATATCGGTTTATTGCACTTATCAGAGTGTATAAAACAGATTACTAAGGTAAATGGCACACAGCATTTGTCATGAGAATAAACTGTTTTGAACAGTGAGGGTTTTTTTCCTGAGTCATTAAGAGTGTGGATTCCACCCTCTTATTCACTGCTCTCAGCCACTTTCCATTACTGAATTCAAAGTCTGAAAATGTCAGTTTTGGAACCAGTGCCAGGAGCTTTTTCCAGTGTGTCAGTTGTGAGCAAAACAGCTAAACATTTCAGAGCATCAAGAGCTTTTGATTTTATGTTTGTTATATTTATGAGAAATGAAAACCTTAAACATAAGATCCTACCTGTTTATATTCAGATTCTCTTCCAACCACTACCTGCACCACATAACTGATAGGGTCTCCTTTCATGGGTGGGACCATTTCCCATGTGATTTCACAGGCATTTCCATCCAACTGTGTCACTCGAGGAGCTGTAATAAAATTTGTGCATATTAGACACTAATGTAAACAATGACATTGCAATAAATGATATATAGGCTTGGAATGATTAGAGTTTTATCACTAAATGTCGATTACACTGTACACACACAAACTGACGAAAAAATATTTCCATCAATCATAATCAAAATTTACAGATAAGCAAAGTAAGAAAAATGCTGCTTGAGGACTCATTAATTAGAGTTTGATTTAGGGATATTTACTTTGTATATTTGACATATGAGGTTGACAATTTGTGTTTTAACAGTTATAAAGCTTTAGCTTTTTGAATCTCAAGGTCTACTGTCATTAAATAATTATTGTCTGACCCTGCCATAATCTACTGTATCTGTGAAAATTTAAATAAATAAAAATAAAAAATGCTTAAAAGTAAACACTGATATTATCCAAAAAATTATACAAAAATAAAAATCCAATTCTGTCATGGCTAATTATATACCTTCTCTATACAAAAATCACAGAACACTTTAGAGAGAGAATTGCAGGACTTCACAAGTCTGTTAAGAGAAACTGGAATATGTTTATGTAACTAAAATATTAAAAATACCCCCATACACTAGCTCTTTTGTAAATTTTGGACTAGATCCAGTAATCAGGCAAAACTCCCATTTACTTCAAAAGTAGTTTTGCTGGAGTAAGGTGCAAGATGGGGCCTTTAGTCTGAATCAAAGTAAAATCAGAATTGGTTTCTGACCCTTAAGGTCAACACAAGATCTAAATGAGACAAAATATCTCATTCCGCCGTCCTCCCCCCAAAACATATGCACACACACAATAAACTACAGAAGTGCAGTATGTGAGTGTAGCAAAAGCCTTGGAATTTAATAATTCAACTGTAATGGTATCCAGTGCATTTTTCAAGTAGAAAGCAATGAGATGACTAGTGATTGCAAGATGACTTTCCATGGAATTCTGTAACACCAGTGAGCTACATCTGTACTACGGGAGCCATCTCTAAGAACATAAGAATGGCCATTCTGGGTCAGACCAATGGTCCATCTAGCCCAGTATCCTATCTTACAATAGTGGCCAATGCCAGCTACTTCAAAAAGAATGAAAAGAACAGGGCAATTATCGAGTAAGCCATCCCTTATCGTCCAGTCCCAGATTCTGGGATCTCTGTAGCATGGTCCATTTGTGAGGGCATTGGGATGTGGGCAGCAGATACTTGTTGTTGGAGCTTGGTTACTACTACCTCATCAATTATTTTGCTTAGGAAGGCAAGGTTGGAGATAGACTGAGAGTAGGGGGAAGATAAATTTGAAAGATTTTCTGCAATAGAAAATTCTGTAGTCAATCAGAGTTTTGCGACTGACTTCTGTAGAGCCAGGATTGCACCTCAGGAGTTGTTTTCTTTGGGGGTGGGGGTGGGGGGTTGGATTCAACCTAGAACCAAAATCATATGAATAGGTTCAAATACAGGGATTCATATATAAACCCTGCCCTGATCCTGGAAGTTTCAGGGATTAGATTTGAAGTTTTGGTTCAGCGCATATGCTAGAATCTAGGAAAGCATGATTTATCAGCAGCTGAAACGCTGTCTTCCTCACAAAATGATCTCTTATCAACTAAAAGCCATCAGATATCACGCTGTGCCCACCAGCAACTGCAAGCTGGCAGGTCAACAGATCACAGAGCTTTGAATGATGGCAATATGTTCACATGTACACCTGAGCATCTGTCCTCTGCTGATTTCAAAACAACTGCAGCAGCATCCAGATTATAACAACCTTGCTGTTTGTCGGACAGAGGGAGCACACGGCTGAAAAGTGAAACCGTGAGGCTGGAGAGAACGACGCGTGCTGCAATACACTTCAGGAAGCCATTAGCACATGCACATGCAAGAACATGTGCGCATTAAAAGTAATACATTTCCCAGCCCTGTGAAAATACAGTAATATGAGAAGCCATCAAAGAAACTGGTGCTGCTACTGCTGCTGTATAAATTACATCAACCCTAAACTAATCCATTATCACTCAAAAGGGCTTGTGCATTATATTCAGATCCAAATATAAATATAAATTTGCTTCTCATACCAACACCTGCCTACTTGGAGAGATGGAGAATGGAAACGTTCATCTGAGCTAGTACACCTCTCGCCCTCACACACTCTTTTAGGTTTTTGTCTGCCAATTGCAGAACAAAACATGGCATCATATATATTTCTTTGTCAAAATCAGGAAAACAATGTATCCCCTTTCTTAAATGAGTCTGGACATTGGAGGGAATCAAAAATGGCCTGTTTTGTTGCCTGACTCGACAGGACTCATTTCTTTTCCATTCAGTATCACTTTCCTGTTGCAGTGTCTGCGGCTACAGTGTTTGCCGTATTGTGGGGTCTACCACTGCCAGTATCCTGACATTTAATTATGTTCCTGACACTCCCACCCCACCCCAATATTTGTGGAATATCATGGCTACTTCACATTCAGTTCAGAATGTGAACCGTGCCCAAACTAGGACTGAATACTTAGGCAGAAAGGTACTCTTCCATTTAGATGAAAAATGGAGTTCTGATCCAATTATATTTTGGATATGGGATAGCAGAATGGACAAGGAGTGCTCTCCAGTGAACAAATATAATTTACATCTTAACTTTCTGTCACACAAGTACAGCTTCAAAACAAAACACTAGTAGATTCCAAAAACAATGGGGAAATCCCTGTAAAGATATTACATACCCCCAGGTTATCAGTAAAGATCCAAGCTGTTTGGAGATGCAGTACTAAAGCATTACGTTGCTCCTGTTGGAATTCCCTGTAGGTGTATAGTAGTTTGTTTTCATGTTCACTAATTTAATATGGGTGGTTGCAGTATCTTCCCTCTAAATTCCCTTATGATGGTGCCACATCATCACTAAAGAAATTTACTTCAAATATATTGGAGCAGATTGACTACACATGGTAAAGAGCAAAGCAGCATATTCACATGGTTATGATGTAGCCATGGTGGCACGCAGAATGGACTTCCCTCTTGAACAGTCCCTTGCAAGTCATCTTCCTTTGGTAAGAAACAATATGGGAGGACTTAGGATTCTTAAATCCCTCACAATTGCATCTTCCAATCTCATTCGTGGCTGGCCTTGCACTCTCTTTCCGTTGACCTCACCCCTATAAAATTTCTGAAAAAGAATACCTCGTTCTGCATGTTGGATGTGTCTCAACCACTGCAGTCATCTTGTTCTCATATAATGCAAGATTGCAACTTGCCAGGAATGTGTGTCTCCTCATTTGTGAAAAAATCAAACCAATGGATATTAAAAAACACACCGTAACTTGAGACACGGGAAACTGATTAGTTTCCTCGCCTCAGCTCTTTTTAACGGCCAAGTTTCTGCTCCATATAACAGGGTTGTAATCACTACTGTGCTGCACATTCATATCATAGTTGTCACAGACATCCTGCCATCCAAATAGAGGCCTTTTAAGATGCTGAAATGCCACTGACACAAGACAGATCCGATATGTGACTTCTTTGGTTATAGAATCTCCTGCTGTCAACCAACTACCCAGATAGATAAAACTATTCACTCATTCAATGTCATTGACATCTACATGCAGCATTTGGCATAACATTAGTTTTACAGGAGGCATGCATAGCTTTGGTTTTATCACCACTGAGCTTAAGTCCCATCAATTCTGAAGTTTTTCACAGCTTTTCCAGCATTAACAGTAGTTGGTCAGTAATCTCTCCAAGTAAGAAAACATCACCTGCATACTCAAGATCCTAGAAAGATGAATCTTCAAATTTCACACCTCTTAACTTTTGCCTCAGTCAGCTTCGTCAATGGTCTATTAGAACATTAAATAATGTAGGTAAGAAAACACAGTCCTGGTGTAACCCTGATTCTACTAAAAGTAGTATGTAATACAACCACAGACCCTCACACAGCTAAATGTACAGTGGTACAGTTCCTCCACTAGGCACTCCATACTGGCATAGCAGTACCCATCGTGCTGACTGATGCACTGAGTCTAAAGCAGCTGCAAAGTCTATGAACACGATGTTAACTTTCTTCTGTCGCTCTAGTCATTCTTCAATAACATTTCCCAGAGCATATATACACGGTAGATCTACCAGTGTGGAAACCACACTGGTTGCTTCTCATTTTTGGGTTGAAACAATATTTCAGTTGGTTCAGAAGTATGATCGTAAACACCTCCCCTGGGAGTGACAGCAGCATTATTCCACTATAATTTGAGCAAGCTAATCGCTCTTTTTTTTTTTTTAAATGGGTGATTCAGCCTCTTTTCCAATCTTCTGGAATATGAACAGTTTCCCAAACTTTTAAGACAGCTCTGTGTAGCCAGTGAACTAAATCCGGGTCTCCACTATTTAGCAGTTCTGATGAAATAAAGACCAAGTGCTTCATCATTTTGTAACTATTTGATGGCAAGCATTACTTTCTCTAATGTCACCAGCCTTTTTCTGACGGGTTCATTTTGGGATTAAGTTGTAGTAGGAATTGCATCATGGTGGGAATCTATTAATTAATTCACAAAAATACTCATGCCAATGCTTAAGCTGTGCGTCAATATCCTGGCAGTATTTTCCATTTTTGTCCTTAAATAGTGGAAGCCATGAGAATGGACATTCAATTAGGACCTTCAAGCTCTCAAATACAGTCTCTAGCTTCAACACGTGGAAGAAAAGGACATAAAGTGCTGGCAGTTTCATATATGTTTTATCTGTTTCAGCAGTTTCATCTGCCACTCACAACGGAACCAAGCTTCAGGATTCATCTAAATCTTCTACTAGAGGAAGAGTCATCAGACCATATGATGATGGCTCTTCCATAAACCAGAGATGGGGAAAGATCCTGATATAAAGATGGTATATCCACTTCTGCAGCAATGTCAGTAACTGAGGATGAGATTGTAGAACGTTCGATCATTCAGAGCCCCATCAGAAGAGTGACTTTCCTGGCTGAAGAATTGGAAATTGAATGCTGACATACGTGAAGTGCAGTAGACATGGCGGAGTTTGAACACCGAGAGCATAGCTATGACTCATAGAGGTCAGACCTTTTGATTGTTGAATGCCTATGCTACATCTGATGAGCACACTTGTGTTGCTCTAGTTTTGTTCCTGAGGGTGTAATCTGCACTACTGGCTTCGCAGGTTTTTTCTCTATGCCTGATAATGGCCATTTTCAGTTTGAAGGTAGGACATCTAGTAGTTATTAATGCACATGCTCCACAGGATGCAAGGTATGATGCTGAAAAAGATGCTTTTTATGCCATGTTAGATGACACTGTATCTAGTACATCACCCCACCTTCATATTGTCATCTTAGTAGATATGAAAGTGAGAATTGGCTATGATGGAACTGAATCTGAACTGGCACTGGAACCACACGACCAACCAGAATACAGATCAGATAATGGTGTGGGTCTTCTACTATTTAATGGATACTTGGTTTCAGCACAAGAATTGCCATAAGTATACATTTTGGAATCCATTGGGCAACAATGCAACCTTGTATTCCCATTCTAGTTTGGAAACGCTTGACTAAGTTCATGTAGGATGTACATGTATTTAGGTGTGCTGATCTTGCTCCGGAATTTGATTGACTCCTAATAGCAACAATGATGTTCCATTTAATAGAGTTCCAGAGACAGGTATCTACTGCATTGAAACACTTCAGCGTTGATAAGCGTTATTATGAAGCAATTGCTAATAATTACATGGTAGAAATTTCCAATAAATATTCTATATTGGATGACCAGCTGTCTACCGCAGAGGAAGAGTGAACTTTATTTTGAGTTTCGATCACAGAGATTGCTGGAAAACAACTAATGAGAATGAAAGAGCAACACCGCAAGACAGATGATACCATCAAATTATGGGAGAGGAAAAAAGGTGTACTGTAGAATGGATACACTGGACGGTCAAAGTCGAATCAGCAAAGAGGAGGAAATGGGCAACAGAGAAAAAGAAATGTCTTGAATAAGCCATCAAGACAGCCTGTAGGAATTATCGTAAACAGGGTAAAACCCACTAAAATGGTCAGTCTGTGGTCTGAATTCAACTCAGTTCATCTAATGTAAAATTATATGTGGCTCCTGTATCTTCTTGGTAATGCAACTTCCTTGAAACGTGCTGAAAAGTGTGATCATTTTATATAGCACAAAAGGGCTTTAATTATCGAATTTAGTTTGAATACACTCTGCTTATTTCCTATGGAAAACAAACTTAAATGAGGCTATGCAGATGGGGATAATCTCCCTTCTTGTGCACATAAAATGTCAATGCGAGTTTTATACATTAAAGGAAAACTAAACTCTGGAGTGTTAAATGCATTTTCACAGTTGAACAACATGTAATGTCATTAGTTTTCAAGCCCCATACGCATACCTACATATACATCCTATCAGTTATGCCCCTCATTAAAATATTTCACGGTAATGGTCCCACATCCTGTAACTTTTGTTAGTAACAGTATTTTTGACCATCTCTGTAGAGTAATTAATCTAGTAAGGTTTATATTGGATTTTCTTTGGTGAGAATTGAGTTTCCTATCATAAGTTATTAGAAAGTTATTTAACTAGTCAACAACCATGCCTTCCCTCTCCCTCCCCTCCTCCCGCCCCTACAGAGCATGCATCAGATCCCATGGTTAATCCATACCTTTGATGGCAGGTGGGACAGATTTGGTTGTGCAGAAGGTACATATTTCTGAGAACGGCCCTTCCCCAGCATCATTTACTGCCTGTATTCTAAATGTGTAGCAAGTAGATTCTGTCAGCCTTTGTACCTTGTAGGTGTGACTTGGTCCCCTGTAAATCGGAATAAACCTAGAAACCAGCAAATAGAGAACGAAATTAGTTGCACTTGGGGTGGCAATAGCTTTTCTGAATGTTATATGCAGATAGGCTTTTTATACCCAACCATCCATATTCTGAAGAACTGTAGCTCATATCATGGAAATTACCAAATATAATTACAAAGATTAGTGTATAAACAAGCATATATAATAAATCTATTATTAGATATTAGGAAAACTGACAGTTTAACATATCTTCTGCAAATAATCCTCTATATTGCAAAATAATTATATCTGGGAAACATCTATCTATATGTTGCCTACTAGCGACTTAATCAAAATGGATTAAGTTTACTTTACCATACACCTTCATTACAATATAGTAGAACCTCAGAGTTAAGAACACCAGAGTTACTAACTGACAACATTTGGAACCAGAGGTACACAATCAGGCATCAGCAGAGACCAAAAAAAAAAACAAAAAAAACCCAACCCAACCCCCCCCACACAACAACAAAAGCAAATACAGTACAGTGCAGTGTTAAACGTAAACTACTAAAAAAAATAAAAGGAAAGCAGCATTTTTCTTCTGCATAGTAAAGTTTCAAAGCTGTATTAAGGTAATGTTTAGTTATAAACTTTTGAAAGAACAACCATAACGTTTTGTTCAGAGTTATGAAAATTTCAGAGTTACGAACAACCTCCATTCCCGAGGTGTTTGTAACTCTGTACACTGATGTAGTGCTGGTAATTTACAGCATTTCACAAACACAGGGCCCAATCCTGCAAACCCTAGCTCATTTGACTAGTTCTTACTCATACAAGTAGCCCCCCCACCCCCCAAGGCTAGATCCTGCTCTCATTTACATCAGTTTAAACCCAGCATAACTCCATTTAAATCAACATGTCAGGATTTTCAGAACTGATCATAGACCGGACACATTTCTCTGTCTTGAAGAGTTTACCAATTGAAATAAAACAAGACAAACATACAAGGCAACAGCTCAAAAGAGAGCATGTCGCAAGATGATCAATATCGGGGGGGGGGAAGTTGAAGAGGTAGGTTTTAAAGAGTGATTTGTGGGAACGAGAGAGGCTGTCTAGTGAATGAGATCAGGAAGACTGTTTCAGATGTAGAGAGCAGCTTGGGGGAAGACAAGAACTCTAAAAGGAGATAGTGTTTAGGCACTGACTTCCAAAACACTGGTTCTGGCTGGGCCAAACACAAAGAAAGAAAACTCATCTGTATAATACAATACCATACATAAAGTACAAGATGCTAACCAGAGAGAACCTGAATTCCAATTTACATTGTTGTCTCCACTAGAGAACATGTCAATAATGTCAATAATAGTCATACATCAAACAGTGATTTCTAGTTCTTTATGCACTCTGTAAGGGGACGCAGAATGGGAACTGAAGGTACATAGCACATCACAGGACACGCTCAGTCTCTTGCAGCAAATGATCCTTAATTCTCAGTTGGAGAACACAGCTGATTACTTTTTGCATGGACCCTGAATTTATGGGACTATAAAATTCACCACTGTGAATCACGTGGTCTTCTGACGGTTAATACATGCATTCAAGTATCCTAACTATTTTAGATGATTTGGAACAACTGGGAAAAAGACAAAATGATTCCTTTTGACTTCCCCTCCCCCAAATCTAGAGTTCTATTCTGAATAATAAATCCTGGCCCTTTAGGCTTTTTACAATCTTTAGAGAATAATCAATTCAGGGGTTTCACAACAAAAGGGCTTGTGCCATTAGCTCTCAGGGGACAGAAACCAATTCACATTAAATTATGGTACAAATTCATAGAAGTACAAAGCACAAACAGAAGTCAAGAATCATCTGTAATAAAAAGAAATGTTTAGGGAGGTCAAAATTGCTGAATTGTACTTTGAGGACTAATCAGGTTTAATACTGCCATAAAGATTTAATGACCCCTCACTTTGATTGTAAATTCTAGATCCATCCTCAAAATTTATGAAGAGTTTAGGAGAGATCAGATTAAATACTTCTCTTTCAGCCACTTTCTGATTTAATATGAAATTTCTGAAGAGGAAGTGTACTTCTATTCAACTTTAGACACTGATGTTTTCAGGTCGGATTGTCTTTGCTATCCCACACTTCTGATAGTAATAATAACAGGAGTACTTGTGGCACCTTAGAGACTAACAAATTTATTAGAGCATAAGCTTTCGTGGGCTACAACCCACTTCTTCGGATGCTATATGCATCCGAAGAAGTGGGTTGTAGCCCACGAAAGCTTATGCTCTAATAAATTTGTTAGTCTCTAAGGTGCCACAAGTACTCCTGTTATTTTTGCGGATACAGACTAACACGGCTGCTACTCTGAATTCTGATAGTAATGTAAGCATCAATGGAAAGTTTCAAATGGCCAGGAAAGAGCCTGTTATCGCAGGGTACGTCTTTTTGGAAGTAGTTTTATATTAAATGCTCAAAATGGATATAGCGTAACAGGCTGCAAATTTAGGCCTAGTCTGTGTATGTGTGTACACACATAAGCAGCATTCCCCTCACCCTGCCCATCCCAACCTAAACACTAGCTCAAAAGTAGTTTCAGCACTCAGGAAAGTGAGAGGATTCTTCCCTCCCACCAATCCAGGGCATGTGGATGGCAAGATGGAGGCAGAGTCCCAGCCAGTTGCTGCCATTGCAGTGATGAGTAGAACTAGTTGGGTGTACCAAGGGAAGCAGACTGAACCAACTAAAGGGATGATGTAGAATGTACTCTCCTCCAGGCTGGGGAGTTTTGGGTAGGTGTTGTGCTTGCTGGAGCACAATGCCTTCTGGAGATGCCCATGCCACAGGATGGCCTTGCATCACCCCCAAGGCAAGATAGATTATTTGAAAGATCAGATTGTGAATTACACAAAGGCAAGGAATCCAAAAGTGAAGGTTTTGTAGTAGCATGAAGAAGTGATCCAGTAAAGCACTTATGTTTGTGCTTAAATTTAAGTCAGCGGGACAGCTCTGTTTGACTGGGGAACTACTCTGCTTTACTGAGGACTAGCTTACCGATGCTACACTTTAATCCCTCCCTCCCCAGGAGGGCAGAGGCCCTCAGCATTTGCATGCACAATTTTTGTTTGTGAAAAGAGAAGATGTTGCAAATACTCATGCAAAGGTGTATTTGCCCTAGTTTTCATGGCACAAGTCAAGTCCTCCCGCAGTTTAAAAGTGTTTCAGTCAGCCATCCAGGGAGCAGAAAGAATACCATGTGACTTAGGTCATCTAACACTGATGGTGAATGGTGAATGCACAGAGCAATGGGCACAGTGAATATGCTTAATTTTGTTTGCATCCAAATGAAGAATGGTCTTTCAACCAGTTATGCACCCACCTTATAGTAATTTCATCTATACCATATTTGCTTATGAAAATGGCATGTAGAACTCTGTCAAAAGCCTTATTAAAGTCCTGATGTATCAAGTCAGTTCCTTATCAACTATGCCGGTTATCCTGTTTAAGAAGGAAATGAGATTGGTTTGGCATGATTTGTTCTTGACAAATCCATGTTGGCTATTAATCATCACCTCATTATCCTCAAGGTTTGAACAAATTGATTGTTTAAAAATTTAGGCAAAACTCAGGAAAACTTACTGAGATTAACAACCTGCAACTTTCCACAGAGGACAATGGGAATGTTGCTGGTTACGTTTTGAGTTGGAGTTTCCAGATTTTTGCTCCATAAATTTCTGTTCTTAATTTCCTAGACCGATTCTTATTCAGACCTCTCTGACATTTGGAAATAGGCATAATTATTCCAATTACTCTCTCCCTCATCCCCTTTTCTTTATCTCAAGAAACATCTGTCAGTGAAAGCAAAATGCATTCCAGGAAGAACCTGTATCCTCATTGCAATACACAACACTGTAATGGTAGCCGATTAAAACCTTTAAAATGTTGCCATCCCTTCTAAGATGATTTAGAGGAAAACAGGCTGCTTTATTAAGTCAATCAGATTCAATTAAAGTTAGAGTCTGCAATAACAATAATGGATCCTAATTATGTCAGAAGATGCATATTGTGATTTAAGAAATGAAAACATTTCATCTTGATTACAAACATTTAAACTTCAAAACACAGCTGACTTTTTGATAATCATGTAGAATTCTATTAAAGCCTGCAGTAGGCACTTTGTATTCCTTGAGAAGTGATCTTCATTACATTTAAAATCAGTGTATTTTCCATTTGGCACTGAAGCGTTTAATATCTGTGAGACATGTTCTGCAGTCCCTACTCAAGCAGAACTCCTAGGGGAACGCCTATGGGAGTATTCCCTGGGTAAGGATTGCACATGTTTGGAATCATACTACATCATGCATTGTAAGCTATTCTATACATCTACAAAGCACACACTGTTCTGTCAGACACCACAGATTGTATGTTCCTGTGCTGTATAGCCAGTTAATGATTATTAAAGATAAGATTAACTTGTTTTTATTCTGACCGTTGCTAGTGAATGCTTTTAAAATCTATAGCAAGTTTTAAATAATATTAAGCTTCTTGAGCTCTATATAACTCTGCCCCTCCCAGCTTGTCCTCCTTGATGAACTTCACATTGCACCGTCCCCTTTACTCCTGACATTCCAACGCTTGTATGCTCATTTCTCTGCTTCTTGCACAATCCCTTCCATGCCTTCTTCCACACAGCCCCCTATGCATGAGACAATAGTCCTGAGCCCATCTGCCAGGCCCTCATTTTGTCTGCATTTGAGACCCTCTTAAAGACTCCCAAGCGAGAATGGGTGTGATACGGATATTACAAAGGCTTCTGTGTTCTTCCCCTTCTTCTAACCTCTACCCATTTATCTGCCTGTCCTTGGACAGAGAGCAGCTTTGAGCAGTGAATCTCCCTTCGTGGATGACTCCAGGGTACATTATGAGCACCAACATAAACTGATCATCATCATCAACAGGTGCCGACAAATACCCCGGCTTTTCCTTTTGTATGAACATTTCTCATTTAAACAAGTGATTAAAATGCAAATTGGCTTCTGAAAACATACTTAATAAAGAAAAGAGATATCTAAAAAATTTATGCTATCTGATGACTTCGTCATGAGAGATGGGAAACTCATACGAGCACTGAATGCACAATCCAGAGACTGATTTTAACCAGTTTCCCCTGCATGACTACATGTACTTGCCCAGGAGAACTACAAGTTTGTTTTCACTGGTTCCCCAAAACCCCACCAAACCTGCTTGCTGAGGCAGGGATAAAGGTAGAGAGAAGTCTCAGCCAAGGTGGGCTCATTATCTTATTGGACAAACTGGATTGCTTGATAGATCAACAAAATTAGCAGTTGAAGGGAATGCAAGGGAAGGGTAAGTTCTTTTGGATGTTAGTGAAGCATGTTTCTCTGAAAGCCTTGGACATTAATTCAGATTGGCTTAGTTATGAACATTGCCCCATGTGGGTTATAAATTGGCCGAAAGAATGTAAATGCTGTAACCCACCCTTGAAAAATAGACGCGCGTTTAAAATTATAGAGGAAAAAATGGCTCAGACATTCAGTTGGATGGACCATCTATGTGAACCCAAAAATTAGTCTGTGAGTTTGAGAAACCTCTGGTTCTATGAGGCTTATTCTCCCCTCAGCCTGAGACTTTGAAGGCTGCAAACTATGAAGCTTAAAGTCAGGCTTTGTTCTCTGATGTGGGGTGGGGGTCAACTTTGCTGGCATTTTGTTCAATAGGGTTACCATATTTCAGCAAGCAAAAAAGAGGACGGGAGGAGCCCCGCCCTAGCCCCTCCCACTTCCCGCCCCCCTCAGAACCTCCAACCCTCCCCCCGTTCCTTGTCCCCTGACTGCCCCCTCCTGGGACCCCTGCCCCTAACTGCCCCCCAGGACTCCACCCCCTACCTAAGCCTCCCTGCCTCTTGTCCCCTGACTGCCCCCTCCGGAGACACTCCCCCCATCCTAACTGGCCCCCTAGGACCTTACCCCTTACCTGTACCCTGATTGCCCCAACCCTTATCCACACCCCCACCCCCAGACAGACCCCTGGGACTCCCACGCCCCATCCAACCACTCCCCACCCCCTGACAGCCCCCCCCCAGAACTCCCGACCCATCTAAACCCCTCTGCTCCCTGTCCCCTGACTGCTCCGATCCCTCTCCCCACCCCTGCCACCTGACAGCCCCGCCCCCAGAACTCCCAACCCCCCCCCCCCGCTCCTGGTCCCCTGACTGCCCCCTCCTGGGACCCCTGCTCCTAACTGCCCTCCAGAACCCCACCCCCTACCTAAGCCTCCCTGTTCCTTGTCCCCTAACTGCCCCCTCCTAAGACCCCCCACCCTAACTGCCCCCCAGGACCCTACCCCCTACCTGTACCCTGACTGCCCAAAACCTTATCCACCCCCCCCCGAACTCCCGACCCCCCCCATCTCTTGACTGCCCCCTCCAAAATCTCCCTGCCCCTTCTCCTGCCCCCTGGCCCCCTTACCCTGCTGCTCAGAACATGGTGTTGGGCTCTGTGCGGAGCCGGACACGTGGCTGCGCTCCCCAGCGCAACACACAACCCGGTCCCGTCCCACCCAGTGCTGCCGGAGCGGGGCGCTGGGCAGCAGGGGAGGAGGAGCTGCCAAGGCCCGATGCAAACGGCCCAGCAGGCCGGCCGGCTCAGAGTGCGGGGGTCGGGAGGGGGGGAGCGGGGAGGAGGAGCTCTACAGCTGCTCCGGAGTCCAGCCCGGCAAGCTGCGGGGGAAGGGCTCTGGCTGTCAGAGCCCCATGCGAGCGGCTGAATTTCCTGCAGCCCTCCCAGCCGCGTCTGGCTCTGCATGGGGGGGAAATCCCGGACATTTTTAGTGATTTACAAATTCCCCCCCGGACGCTATTTTTAACACAAAAAGCAGGACATGTCCGGGTAAATCCGGACGAATGGTAACCCTATTGTTCAACAGTTCAGTAAACAGCATTGTGTTTACTGTGGGAAGATCACACCATGCAAGAATGGACCATTAGTACTGACTACATTTTAACTTGAGGTAATAGGCCCTCCCACTCAATAAGTACCAAAACCTGAAAACAAAAGTGACTTTGTCTAGTGAAGGAGACATTCCCCAGATATTTCCCCCACCTTCTTACCTTAGCAGCCTGAATGCTTCTCCCTGACATTCTGTCAAACACAGAAATCATTTATTTATTTACACAGATGAAAAGAGAGAACAGGGTGTCCTAGAAAAATTGTTTGGGAGAGGTCATGGCTCTGATTTTCTCATCAATACCCTTTTCTCCTCAATAAAGATCTTTCTGGGAAATGGTATGTATGTCACAGCTGTTTTATTACCCCCACTTCAAGCGCTTCCAATCAAACAGAGGATTATGAATGTGCCTCATTCTGTCTTCATTCACAAGGCCTCAACTCAGTTTAATCAGCTGGTTCCTCTTTGGGTTTTGCTTACATTTTGGAAACACATTTTAATACCCCAACAACTTAATTTAAAAGAAAAATCCAATGCACAGCACTAAATAAGAGAGCATTCTCGAGCAAAGTACAATGGCATAAACAGAAGCCTGATGCTTTACTGTCTTGCTGCAAAATATGGTGATGTGCAATATCAATGGGCTGAAGAGAAATTTAACCTGGCAACCTGAGGCTTTTTTCTCCACAACACCGGCAACTGCCTAATTTAAAACCAAGGTTCATGCATTTCATGAATCAACAGCGGTTAATGGCTTAATAAAGCAGGATTATCACAACAGTAAAAATGTCCCTGTTTTCTGCACAATTACCACCCCCGCCTCCCACTTAGTTTTTTTTTTTTTTTTTTAAATAGATGGCTCCTCTACTCTGTTTACAGAGCACATCAAACCTCATCTGTTTATGTGATTTTCTTTTCCCACCAGCAGTTCCACATACTGTGAGGTGGCATCTAGGAAAGTAGAAGCTGCAAAACAGGAACACAATTCACCGGAGGAGTAAGAGAACATCAAGTTCTTTGCAGGGCTTGAATTGGAAAAACAGAGGCCAGATTCTCAGCTGATCAAAATGGGTGCTGCTCCACTGAAGTCAAAGTGCTGATAGGCCCCCACCTCTAGACTTCCGTCAGCATGAAATCCTTCCTCACTCACACCTCTGCATCATGACGGACATCCACATCCTGCCACAACTGGTCTGGAGATTTACCCCCTTCCAGTCTCTAACTGAACGTCTCTCCCACTGATGTGAGAAAGTGTCATTTTGTCTCTGCTGAAACAGTGGGGGGCTGATGCACCAGAGGTATGAGGGCAGGTGTTATTTTAAACACCTTCCTAGCAAGGGTTTCAGAAAGATAGAGCAGATTTAAATTTGCAGCCTGGGCTCCATAGGAGCCCCATGAGCTGGGAATAGCTGGGAAATGTGTTGCATCATTATATCCCCTGACACCCTAGTCATAGCTCTCTCCCCGGCCAGTACGACCCATAATCAATCAATACCTAGACAGACAGAATTCATGTATACATGATGTGTATATGCACATGCACACATATCATCCTAAGCACTGAGTTGACCAACTGTCTGGAAAATGCCAGAGATTTAAGAGCAGAAGTGAACAGAGTATATAAATATTGTTTTGTTTTGGCTGTTTTGTCAAAGTTTACTGTCTGAGTGGTACCAAATTTTTTAAAACCTAGAGAAATCACTGAAGTCAACAGCAGATTAACTGTAAATACATTTTTTGAACTTAATTTGTGCTGGTTTCATCAGTGTTATATACTGTTATTGGAGAAAATAGTTCTTATCTGACCCCAATGAGTCTAGCACTACTCCTAATTCTGTTAGCACTGGCACAGCAATTCAGTAACCTAAACAAATGTTTTCTTCCATGCAACCTAAATGAAAGAGCAAGTGCACAGTATTACAGTTTTCAAGTGTGCTCGAAAACAAAACCCCTCACTGGTTTTTCTAAATAGCATTTTTTTAAACTGATCCATATAAACAAGTATGTCTCCTATTAAAATAGGCAGATATTTACAACCATACCATTCTATCCAGCTAATATAATCAAGTGCTTCTTCCTTCAGAGTACAAAGACAAAGATAAATCAAAAGAGAAAGAAAGATAAAAAGAGAAATAGGAAAAAATATTTCCTTTCTTCTGCTTAGTCATTGACTGTACTTTACAAACCAAGTGATCTGCAGGAGATCCATGTTGATAGGCTCTGCAGAGTAAATCCATGTTGTCAAAAGATTTGGATCTAACTTGCATTCTGTGGGGCAGCCTTTCATATGCAGTAGCACCTGACAATATTGTAACCCATACTTATGGCTATGTGCCACTCTTCTAATGACTTGGACTCATTGGGTGGAAGACGTACGTAAACTATAAGAGCTTGCACTAGGAGGCTTCTGCATCCCAGGGAAGAATTTCCCCTGTGGAGTGACAGCCAGCCGTACCAACATCCTTCCATGCAGTTTATACCGTTTGGGAGAGCTCTGGTTTATGTTTGGTGCTTTATAAGAGTCCTGTAGGCAGAGATGCACTGAGTCAAGGCATCATCCAACTGCCTCAGCTACACTGCTCTGCCAGATAGTGCTTTTATTGGCTGCCTGACAGAGGGAAGGTTGCAATTGTTTTCTTACACTGCCCCGGTGCTGAGACCCTGCATAATCATTTATGCTCTTGGAAATCGCCATAGGGCGTGGGTGGGTTTGCATACAGCCCACCTTCTCTGCTCACACTGAGACTGGAACTGGAAATTCCCTATTCTCAGAATTAGCCAACATATTTATTTTACTTTTTATTTCCCTGTTTCAGAACCATTAGATTAAAAAGACTTAGAGACGGTGAGGCTCTCTTTTTCATGTACTATTAGCCAGTCTACTTTAATGACAAAGTCCTATTCTACATCCTCTGTGCAAGCAAACCTCCCACTGAAGTCAAGGGGGGGGGGGGGGAGAGGGCTTTGTATAAGTAAGAAGTAGGCAGAAAATGGAGACCAGGCCTCTGCATGCTAGTGATGGATTAAATACTGATTCCAACTTTCTGGTAAAAAGTAGCATTACAGGTATGAAGAGAAACAAGATAATATTTAGGCATAGATTCCAAGGCCAGAAGGGACCACTGTGATCACCTAGTCTGACTTATTTCAGAGTAGCAGCCGTGTTAGTCTGTATCCGCAAAAATAACAGGAGTACTTGTGGCACCTTAGAGACTAACAAATTTATTAGAGCATGCTCGGGGGTCGCATAACTAGTTAGCATGCCAGAGTCTCGTTCGTTATCGGAATTAACCAGACAAATCGCTCCACCAACTAAGAACGGCCATGCAACACCACCCACAGAATCGAGAAAGAGCTATCAATCTGTCAATCCTTTCCGTGTCCGGGCCGGGTGAGGTTTCCCGTGTTGACTTAGAACTTCCCCAAAACAATTCCTTTTGAACTACAGCCTACCTTAAAAAAAAAAAAAAAAAAAAATCCAGTCTTGTTTTTTAAAATGGTCAGTGATGGAGAATCCACCACAACCCATGGTAAATTACTCCAATGGTTAATTACCCTCACTGTTAAAATGTTATGCTTTATTTCCAATCTGAATTTGTCTAGCACTTCAACTTCCAGTCACTGGATCTTGTTATACCTTTCTCTGCTGGACTGAAAAGCCCATTATCAAATATTTGTTCCCCATATAGGTACTTACTGACTGTGATCAAGTCACTCCTTAACCTTCCCTTTGTTAAGCTTACTTACTTATCCTACTCAAGATTGACCTACTTGAGTCTATCACTGCATGCTTTCTAATCCTTTAATTATTCTCATGGCTCTTCTCTGAATCCCCTCCAATTTATCAACATCCTTCTTTAACTGTGGACACCAAAACTGGACCCAGTATTCCAGCAGTGGTTGCACCAATGCCAAATACAGAGGAAAAATAATCTCTGTTCTCCTACTCAAGGACTCCCCACACACACATTTGTGCATCCAAGGATCGCATTAGCCCTTTGGGCCACAGCGTTTTACTGGGAGCTCACATTCAGCTGATTATCCACCAGGATCCCCAAATCTTTTTCAGAGTCACAGCCCCCTAAGATAGAGTTGCCTGTCCTGTAAGTATGGCCTACATTCTTTGGTCCTAGATGTATAGATTTACATTTGCCCATATTAAAACACATATTGTTTGCTTGAACCGAGTTTACCAAGTGATTAAGATCACTCTGTATCAATGACCTGTCCTCTTCATTATTTGCCACTCCCCCAATTTTTGCATCATCTGCAAACTTTATCAGTGACGATTTTATATTTTCTTCTCGGTCATTGTTAAAAATATTAAATAATGCAAGGTCAAGAACAGATCCCTGCAGGACCCCACTTGAAACACACTGACTCTATGATGATTCCCTGTTATATTTTGAGACCTATCAGTTAGCCAGTTTTTAATCCATTTAATGTGTCCAATTTTATATCATATATAGTTTTTTAATTGATATGTCATGCTGTACCAAGTCAAAAGTCTTACACAATCTAAGTATATTACATCAACACTATTACCTTTAGAGATAACAGGTCAATTAGGTCAACAATAACCTGGTCTATAATGGCCATACATGAATTAATAACCACAGAAATAAGTTACAACAGACTTACTACACTGTCTTTTATTTCACTAACATTTGATAGCATCAATGACTCATCACATACATATGTGAATTTTCATCTGTCATTCTCAATACTGTTAGTTATTTTCCTAACATGATAGCAACTGATAGTTCTATAATCCTTGTAATTAAATCTCATTTAGCATGCCAAGTTCATAATTGTTGACTGAAATTATGGTGCTCCATAGTCCATATAGACAAGCTCATTCAGAAAGCTAAGTAGATTTCTAGCATGCTAACCTCTGCAGAGTGAAGCTAGAACTAACTAAAATAGAGACACATTAGGGAACTATTTGCCACTCTCTCTGATCTGGAGCCAGCAGGTATTTTGAATAAAAAATTGTTTTGAAATGGACAGGATATTATCTTTCAAATGTGGCTACTGCAGATGCACAGAAACCATCTTTCATTATATTACAGCAGACTGTGGGCTAGACTCTATTCTTATTTACACTCGGTTATACCAGCACGCTAAGGCCTTGTCTACACTACGGGGGGAGATCGATCTAAGTTACGCAACTTCAGCTACGTGAATAATGTAGCTGAAGTCAACTTAGATCTACTTACCGTGGGGTCCACACTATGCTATGTCGACGGGAGACGCTCTCCTGTCGACTTCCCTTTCGCTTCTTGTTCAGGTGGAGTACAGGACTCGACGGGAGAGCGATCTGCAGTCAATTTAGCGGTCTTCACTAGACCCGCTAAATGGACCCCCGATGCATCAATCGCCACGCGTCGATCCCACAGTAAGTGTAGACAAGCCCTAAGTTACATTACTGAAGTCACTGGAGTTACTAAAGATGTATACTAGTGAGACTGAAAGCAGAATTTGATCCTGGGTGTTCAATTTTACTTAGCTCAGTGAGAGAAATTTATTAAATTAGGGATTCTTTGAAGTAGATAATCCTGCACCTCAGAAGAATCCTAATATAAAGGACATTTTACCTTAGGCGTCTAACACACCTTTCTCTCATCAGGTGAGACATACGTAAACGACTCACATCCACTAAAAGAATATTAAAGTTGTGACTAAAAGCAAGAAAAGAAGGGAAATAGAGGTGAAATGTATCTAAATATTCCTCAGATGGTAAGACCTTCAGGGCAGGGATCTCATCTTTTCTGTGTTTGGACAGCATCAACAGAAAAGGGCCCCAATCCTGATTGGAGGCTTTGGACACTATCCTAACAAATATGTACCAGTATGACATATAAAAGCAGCCATCTGTACAATGGACAAGTACAGAAGTAGAACAGGATGCCCGAGACCTTAAAGACTTTCTGAATGTTAACTTCCTGTCAAGTTTAGGTCCTGCAGACTAAACAGGAGAGCGCATATGTCTCAGTCTTAATTGTGAATTTCCTTTTATCATCTTCTTTTCCACCCTGAGAATCTTTCATGCATTTTTTCTACTAATGTTCATTTAGCTATTAATATATTTTGAATAAATTTTACAACCCAGTAGGTCAGATGTAAATTATAATTGCGGCTAGACTGGGTGTAAATTGTCTCAATTAAATTAAGAGTGTAAACAATTTTCTAATTTGACTGCTTGACACAGTAACTACAAAATTCAGACAAAGGGAGAATGTTTAGCAATGCATCTATCTGGGTCTATTTCTACAGTATTTCTATTCTCCCTCTCATGCACATTATGGGTAGTGAACACAGATTTTATTTCAAAGCTGACATGCTGTAGAAGAAAACTGACCATTTCTTAGTAGAATGGTATCATAGTTCTGTTCCTTCACTAGGGACTATGCTACTGAAACCCGACCACAACACTTAGAAGGGTGCTGCCCTTTTATACTCAGAGAATGTATTGGACACATGGGATAGATATATTTATTTTAAATTCAATCTGCACAGAGTCAGTGAAACTTTGTTCTAACTGGCTAAGATAGAGCGAGAAATCAGAAAGTGGCCCTGTGGCAGAGTGTTATAACAATGCTGAAGAAGTGAATGTATCTTCCACATGAGAAGACACGTTTCCTAAACTTTTGGAAACCGAGGCCCTCTTCAGAAAAATGATCACAGTTGCACAGCTGCAGCCCTGCTTTCTGCTGTATAAATTAAGATGTGTGGGTCTTTAACGTCTCCCTTCTTTGTAGTCCTTCACGTCACCTCCACTGTAGGACACACTAGTGTAAATCAGGGGTCTCAAACTCAAATGACCATGAGGGCCACATGAGGACTAGTACATTGGCCCAAGGGCCGCATTAACTGACACCTCCCCCCGCCGCCCTCAGCCCGGCCCCCACTCCACCCCTTCCATGAGGCCCCGCCCCTGCCCCGCCTCTTCCCACCTCTTCCCTGCTCCCATTCCAACCCCTTCCCTGAAATCCCCACCCCAACTCTGCCCCCTCCTGCCCCCAGGGGGCGCAGGAGGGGTGTGGGGTGTGGCGGGGGCTCAGGGCAGGGAGTTGGGGTGTGGGGTGCAGGAGGGGTGAGGGGTACAGCGGGGTGCAGGGATGTGGCAGGGGGCTCAGGGCAGTGGGTTGGGGTGCAAGAGGAGTGCGGGGTGTGGCAGGGGGCTCAGGGCAGTGGGTTGGGGTGCAGGGTGCGGCAGGGGTCTCAGGGCAGGGGGTCAGGGTGCAGGAGGGGTGCAGGGTATGGCAGGGGGTCGGGGTGCAGCATGGTGCTCAGGGCAGTGGGTTGGGATGCAGGAGGGGTGCGGGGTGAGGCAGGGGGTTCAGGGCAGGGGTTCGGGGTGCAGGGTGTGGCAGGGGGTTCGGCTGCAGGAGGGGTTCGGGGTGCAGGGTGCGGCACGGGGTTCGGCTGCAGGAGGGGTTTGGATGGCAGGATCTGGCCTGGCGCGTACCGGGGGCAGGGCAGGCTCCCTGCCTGCCTGTCCTGCCCCCACGCTGCTCCGGGAAGAGGCTGGAACGTGGGGAAGGGGGGGGCAGAGGGGATGTGTGTTTCTGTTGCTTCAGGCACCGCCCCCAGCAGCTCCCATTGGCCGTGGTTCCCCGTTCCCGGCCAATGGGAGCTGCTGGGGGCGCTGACTGAAGCAACAGCAACACACAGCCCCTCTGCCCCCCCTTCTCTTCCCGGAGTGGCGCCGGGCACGGCAGACAGGCAGGGAGCCTGCCCTGCCCCCGGTGCACATCTGGCCGGAGCCGCTCTAGGTAAACACTGGGGGAGGGCGGGGGCGCTGCGAGGGGCTTGCGGGCCGCTGAAAATAACCCCGCAGGCCGCATGCAGTCCCTGGGCCGCATGTTTGAGACCCCTGATGTAAATCTTTATGATGCTTTCTCTTTTTTCTTACATGTTTTAATGAACAGTGAAATACTTACAACCATGAAACTGAAAGTATCTCCGGCATCTGAGTTGGCACCCACTGAAATGAACTGTGCAGTTCGCACCTCAGAGTTACTCAGACTTCCTGCAAACTCAGGCAGATACCTCTTTATCATTTACACTTACTTCATGTTTGGAATGTTTTCTTCATAAATTTAACAGCTAGGAACTCTGGAGAAGTCTCTCTAGATCTACTAGGGATTCTTCTGTGCTCCCAGGAAGCATGCCTCACATTTTGAAAAATTTTCCGGTAAGGAAACACACCATCAATGGATGATGGAATGATCATATGGGTTTTACCTTCTGAAATGACTCTAGTGTTTAGTAATTACTATTAACAAAGGTGGGGAGTGCCCACATACTACACGGTCTGTCTACTCTCTGAGTAACAGGTTGCTACTTTAAACAGTGTTTTTGTTAGGTGGAATAAAAGATTACAATGGCTCTTTGGTTTGAAAGTCTTGCTGCAGCATTCTACTAATGTCTGCAGTTAGGTATGATGCGGCATCATAAGAAAACCATAGGGTGAAGTTCCAGGCCCAATGAAGTCAATGGCAAAACTCCAAATGACTTTAGGAGGGTCAGGATTTCACCCACAGACTCTAATTACCATGATGGAGCATGTATCTCTTGTGGGAAACACAGGGCATGTAATTCCAGGCTCCATACCAAGAGAGGCACACAGCACAAATAACATGTGTTGTCATTGCATAAGCACTGTTTACAGAGGTTAGGTGAATGCTATTTTAGGATAAGTTATGCATTTTCCATTTGTTAAAGATTATATAGCCCTTGAACAGGGCAAATACCTATAATCTAGTAAAATGTTTGTAATGGTCAATACACACACAAATCATCTTTGTATATTTTTTAAAGCAAACTACTACTATTAATAATGTTCTACTTACCCATTTATTTATGTATAGTTTACAATAAAAGTATTACAGTTTAACTTCTTATCCTAGTGCTTATCTACAGTGGGAAGTTATTCCAGAATAAAGTAGGGTGTAAATTTAAAGAACAATAGCTATTCCAGAAGAAGAGTATCCACATGAGAAGCTATTCTGGAATAGTTATTCTACAATAGTAATTCCAGCCAATCTTCCTGTGTAGACTAGCCCTTACAGTCTGATTGGTTCATTTGGCCTTCTGAGAATAGTCCCTGGCCTTTTAGCTCAAAACTTGAAATGCAGACTTTTAAAAAGCATTACTTATTACTAGGGCCCTACCAAATTCACGGTCATGCAAAACACGTCACAGATGGTGAAATCTGGTCTTTTGTGTACTTTTACCCTATACCTTTCAGATTTCACAGGGGGAGGCCATTATTTCTCAAACTGGGGGTCCCAATCCAAAAAGGGGCTGCGGGGGAGTGTGGGGGTCACAAGGCTGTTGTAGGGGGGGGTTGCATTGCCACCTTTACGTCTATGCTGCCGTCAGAGCTCGGCAGCTGGAGAATGGTGGACGCTGGCTGGCCGCCCACCCCTGAAGGCAGTGCTGCAGCTAGCAGCAGCGCAAAAGTAAAAGTGGCAATACCATACCATGCCACCCTTATTTCTGCACTGCTGCTGGCAGTGGTGCAGCCTTCAGAGCAGCCAGGGGAAGTTCCTGGACGTGGGTCTGACCTGCCCCCAGGAGTGGCCCCTGCAGGGGAAGAAGAAGTCCTATCAAAAACTCCAGGGCGTGTTCACAGAATCCCTTTATCTAGGTAGAGGCTATATCCTTACAAGGGAGAGTGCTTTAATATCCATCAATCTCATTGAAGTTTTAACTCAACCCATAATGAGGTTTAATCCAGATATTAACCCAAACCACTGGAACATCCTGTCTCTCATTAAAAGCTATAAAGTTGGCCTCAAAGAAAAGCCAACTGCTCCCAATGTTCGCAATGTACTGTGCTTGCCAAAACCAGACTTTTCTTCATTTTCACTGAAGGCTGCACAAAACAGAAAAGACAAGAGATGCTAATCTGATCTTCCTAAATGTCACATAATGAAGAACAAATGAGACATGTGGCAGGTACATTTGTGATGTGCACACCTTTTTAAGCTACTACATTCATCAGTGCCGAAAGATTTCCAAGTATCTTGTTTCATCATGTCTTGAAATCAGTGAAGCATTTACTCCACGACAAGTTAACTGTTAAGCTTCATTATTGCTATAGAAAATCTAAGAACTATACTTAATGACCAAGACACACTAAAGAGCATTGGCTGACTATTACTTATGTAGAGAGACAAGGTGGGTGAGGTAATATCTTTTATTGGACCAATTTCTGTTGATGAGAGAGACAAACTTTCAAGCTCTCTGTGTAAGCCCAGGTATTCCTTAAATGACAACTGGCAAGGGAGTTACAGGAATGTTGTGATTCGGGTATGTACATTCTGGTTCGCCAAAGAATGTCATGTGAGGTTTTAAATGAAAGCTGGGGTCACACTGGTCATTACTATCATTGTGAGAAGTATGTGCAGATACTATGTAACGAGTTATGTATATATACTGAAAATATGTTCTAAAGTCATATCAAGGTATAGTTGACAAATAAAGTTTTCTGCCAGACAAGAGATGGTTATTCACCTGTCTCTCTGTTGAGAGGTAAATTAAGCATTGTAAGCTAATAAAATGGGTATCCATTTACATACAAAGTCATCAGAGAGATGTGAAATAAACCGGAAACGGCACACCAGAAAAATAAGCCATGTGGGGTTATCCTGACTCTGAGCACAGACAATCAATTTTGGGAATATGGAGCTCAGAGAGCTGCATGATAATATTTTTCACTTTTGTATGCTCTATTGTGGAGGCATCTCATAGACACAGATGAAACTTATTTTATGGGTAGTTTGGAGAAGAACCACCAGTTTTTGTCCCCCACAACTGGCCATTGCTTCCACTGATTCAAGTGTGGACTGTCATCTCTGATCATCAAGCTCTCTTACTCTCCCTCCCGCTACCCCCGCTAATACATACCATGCCCTTTTAGCAATGCCTCCTACCATGAGAAGCTATACTGTAGGGGACAGAGAGGAGAATATCAGGGTGGGAGAACAAAGGACGTTTATAGTCTGAAGGATTGGTAGCTCTGAGAGCTCTCAAGGAGAACAGCTGTCATAGCTGACAGTGCAGTGATTGTACTGGGATGCTGCATCCATGCTGGCACAAAACTGATCTGGCCTGAGGGTGTAGCCCTATAGATATCAGGGGTGAATCAAGCTAATTACTGCCTTCCCAACAATCAATTGATGCACTTTTGTGCATAGATGCAAGGTAAATTTCAGTCAACTGAAGGAAAACAATCAGTGCAAGCTATACTGAAGCCCAAGCTTGTGAGAGCTTACAGGATCACAGCACACAGGCCAGTATTTAGGGGACCATTTGCAGTGGGAGAGGTCTGGGCAGAAGTGATAGGACCTGTTACGAAAATCTCTCTAGCTACTCACTCTCCAGACTCCCTGGGTAATATGGTTTATTCTTACAAAGACAAGGTGGGTGAAGTAATCTTTTATTAGACCAACTTCCGTTATTTCTCCTGTGTATAATCAGATTTAGAGCAAGTTAAAGGTTTATCATCTTATTACCTTCAGGGCTAGGTGAAGGCAAACAGAAGAAGCTTTTTTGAAGTAAGTTTCTTTATATTCCACTTCATCATACGTGGCTGCAGGTAATGGGCTCCTGCCAAGTGTCACTGTGCTGTGAAGCTGCTGTTTTATCACTCATTATTTCAAGTGGGAATTTATATTCATTGAATGCCTCTTGTTGTTTATTTAGCACAGCATCAACTGTGCTGACAGAAAGAGAGTAGATCTGGACGGTGAGTCTGACAACCAGACACTCCAATGGGAAAACAGTGGGTCTAAACTCCCTAAAATAAGCAATTGAATCAACTGGTTGTAGACAATGTTATTGTGTATAAATATGTCAAACAAGGTCTTTTATAAAAGCTTGTAATGTCCTGCACTTGATGGTTATTAGGAGATATGTATACAGGTTATAGTTATGAACGTATGCATGGATATATGTGTAAAACATTGTAATTGTAACTTTTACTCCTGACAAAATTCTGCGCCCCTCTGGGGGCACAGAATTCATATGGCCTGCATATTTCTGTGCCCCCCTGCGCAGAAAAATACAAAAGAAATTTGCAGGGGGACACACGCATCTTCCCTGGCAGCGCAGGCAGTGCATCTGTTCCAGCGTGCCTGGAGCAGCCTCAGAGACGCAAATCACTGCGGGGGGAGAGGGTCTGGGCATACATGCCTGCGGGGGAGATGTTGATCACCATCAGGGAACGGGGCTGGGCGTGTGCCTGCCAACAAGCAAGAGAGACTCTGTCCCTCTCGCTTGCTACTGCGGCTCGCCGGGGGCTTGGAGGGGTAGGTCTTGTTATTATGCACGAGGAAGGCTCTTTCCCTGACGCAGAAATGTAGCAGCCTGCCTACTTGTTAATTGATCTGATTCTCTGAGACAGAAATGTAGCAGCCTGCCTGCGTAGTAACATTGTTAATGTTCCTGTTGTTAGTTAACTGTTCCCATTCTCAGTCAACTCCCCCAGGAGCATAAAACCTGTAAAAGTTTTAAGGCTCCTACATTGCCAGAGTGATATAAAGCCTTATAAATGACAGTAAGGGAATCAGCTAGGAAGATCTATGTGCTTTCTCACTTTTTTCCTGTGCCAAAGTGGCACAATGGGGTTAGATTATAGCTCAGGATTTATTTTACTTACTCGTTAAAAAAAAAAAAAAAAGACTTTATGGACAAATAAAACATTTACCAAGCAGTCAATAAAATGTCAGGACAATCAGAAGCAAGCACTTCCCAAAGGATCCAGGTCCAGGACAATGAGACTTTTATGAGTGAAAGTCTGAGCAATTTAAAATGACATTTTTCCTTTTTTTGGGGGGAAGGGGGAGCTGTTTGGTGTTCTGTAATATAATTTAAATGAAAATCCAGGATAATAAGTGGAATGCAAGGTATTAGTTACCAAGTGTTTGTAACTTAACTTTCATACCTTTAGGACATGCTGAATAGTTATTGAAACTGGTGTGATTATACCGCATTATTTTGACAAATAAAATAAGCAGAATTTTGCAGAATTTTTAATTTTTTGGTGCAAAATCCCCCCCGGAAGTAATCTTTAGTGCAACTACAGCATCACTTCACAGCAGTGTGATGAGGCAATCAGGCAGAGCGAGCATCTTCCAGACCAGATGTTTACGTGACACTGGCTACAAGCACATAGCATTGTCCAGTCAGGAAGAGACAATGGTGGACCATTAAAGTTAATGGGAAAACACTGAAACAACTTAAAATGGAAAAGAAAATCCCAGTCTGGAATCTCTGCCCTGCTCTGCATAACCATGAATTACCATAGACTGAGAAAAAGGGGAAAAAATGCAAACACTTTTAAAAGGGAAGGGTTTTTTTTAAGTAAAGGCTATCCAGAAACCGAGGGCCAGGCATCTAAGTGGGGTGCTGTCCATGAAGCACTGGATCCCTTCTAGGAGAGAGGGCCTGCTGGGAAACTCTACAGAGGCAGTTGGTAACTTGTTTTAGAAAAGGGAATTTAGCTAATATAGAAGTGTAAAGCCTGAGATTGTGTCTTTATGTTTATTTTCTGTGTAAACTATGTTTGCTTTTCTATTGTATTTCATCATTGCATCTATGAATTTTCTATTAATACATTTTTTGTTTATTTTTAGCTCAAGCAGGTATCTGTTGTGCAAACTGTGTGGAGTGTGTGTGTGTGCTAAAAGTGAACTAATAATTGAGGGCAGGTTTCATGCCTTCAGGAGTGATGAACCAGAGGGGAAAAGTCTGGTAGTTAAGAACTCAGGGAGATGGATTTGGGGGGGATTTGGGACCAGAAGAGATTGCTGAGGTCACCCTGCAATAAGAAACTAAGCTGGTGGAAGCCAGGGTGGGACCTTATGCTTGTAGGCTGACCATTGGTGTCAGAGCGCTGAACCAGAATAGCGTAGCATTAAGACACCCAAAGTTGAAAGGCAGGCGGTACAGAACCCCTTATTGGTCTGGGTGAGCCCCAAAATGGCACAGAAGGGGCACTTTCATGGTGGTTTTATTACTTACAATTTGAGCTTCTGGACAAGTTCTTCAGTGGGCAAAAATCAACATAGCTCATTGAAGTTAATGGAGTGTGCCAATTTACATCAGCTAAGGATCAGGACCTCTGTGTGAAGCTGTACAAGGATTATCTTCTTGAGACGTCAATTATTTTTCTGATTAAACTGGTTGAGGGCCAGATGTAGCTAGCTGTGACCAATCTGCATGTTGTTATATTTATTCATTAAAGAGAGCTCACTATTATAGTACACTTGTGTGTTGTCTTTCCCCTCACCATCTCTTATATCTTTCCACCACTGCAGCACCCACTTTATACATTCCATTCATCAGGAAAAGTTGCTTGTGAAGCACATACTGTATAAGGCCTGATTCTGCATTTCTTGCATATCCAAAGCTTCAAAGAGATTTTTGTAAGCAAAAAATACTGGATGAGGCCCATGCATTCTTACTTTGCAAACAATGTGCAATTACCAACCCGATACATTTATATTATAGTATTTATATTATTTTTCTAGTGTCCTATCTTGTCATTCACGTACTTGTAGTCCTTGTGACTTGTTTCTTAATTGCCATTTCAGTATAATGCAAATGCCACTTTTGGAGCAATATCACATTACTTTCTGCATTGTATGATATATCCCCAGAGAAGAGAACAAATTAGATATAATTGTGAAACACTTGGGCTGGTTTTCTTAGGGAGAAAAAAAAAATCAGAATATTTGCTAAATATGGACTGTAAAATACTTTTGCAGTTCAACTGTTTTATGACACCAGTGTAACAGGTGAGATCACATAGATTTATATACAGGTTAAACTACATGTACAGAACTTAAATTATTGAATCCACATGAAAACAACAATTTTCACATGCCTGTAGGTATAAGATAATAAGAAAAACAGCAAAATTCCTTACTGTGATTCATTCACATAAATACCTTATGATGATTCATTCGTTTGCCATGAACATTTAAGAACAGAAACATGCACCTCTTACCTTTTGTTTTTGTCCTCTAGCTGCAAGATATATACCATGTCATCGATAGCATGCAGTTTGGAGCTGCTGTCTCCCCATTTCAACTTTAGGCTCTGAGGGCCTGCTGCAGCACACTCTAACCGAGGAGGTAAGGGTGGTAAGGGCCTGGTTTTTGCCGTAATGAAGTGGCTAAATGGTCCAGCTCCAATTTCATTGACAGCCTGGATCCTGATCCTAAAATAAACAACAAAAATAAAGCAGGTTTAAGTAATGTGCTTTCAGAAGGCACTTTATCTAAAAAGCCCCAAAGGACAAAGCTGTTCTTGGCCTTCAGAGTGAAATCTGGTATAGCATCAATTCAATTGCTCATATGTCCACTCCCAATAGTCTGTATCTTGTCTTGGCAAAGTGAAGGGCTCTTTAACCTACCCACTCTTTCCTGCTCTATCACGATCTTCTTTACATCATAGCAGCAGCAGTGAAGACAATGAGCAATGAACAGAAAGGCTAGATGTGCTATACTCTCCAGCTTAATTTCAGGGCCTTAGGGCCACATTGCAATACCCTTACTCACATAGAACAGTACCTACGCAATCAGCTGTCCAACTATAGTCAATGGGACTGCATGAACAATAAGGCACTTCTCACCGTGAATAAGAGCATCCCAATCTACTTAGCTATTCATTTTTGTTACCAATTTAGGGTCATCCTTACTCATGGTGAGTAGTTAGTCACTACGCTAATAGTAACATTTCTTCAGTGGGCTCCTTGCAAAGAGAGAGACTATTCAGTGTGGCTAGTGTGGCAGAATCTGGTACATGGTGATTGTGAAACATGCAATATTGAGACTGAGGTCCTCTTTTTAGTCACAAACACGAACAGCCTGGCGAATTGTTGGGAAGGTTACTGCAAATCTATCATCAGACGGTAACACCTTTTTGTCAATACAGGCCGTGGCCAGATTTGAACCACCAGCTAAGTGGTGAGTGGCTCGACACCGTGGTCCCAAGACACTGTATTATTCTAATGGATATAGCTCTTCCCACAAAGGGAGTTTTGAAAACTGGCATAATCATATCAGAGACCCCAGAATCTGTTTCTCATACTCTGAAAACTACTAAGATTAAGATTTTTCAAACTAAGTGCCAAGAAAAATGTTAGTAGTATGTACAAAAACAACAAGGAGTCTGGTGGCACCTTAAAGACTAACAGATTTATTTGGGCATAAGCTTTCGTGAGTAAAAACCTCACTTCTTCGGATGCATAGAGTGAAAGTTACAGATGCAGGCATTATATACTGACACATGGAGAGAAGGGAGTTACTTCGCAAGTGGAGAACCAGTGCTGACAGGGCCAATTCAATCAGGGTGGATGTAGTCCACTCCCAATAATAGATGAGGAGGTGTCAATTCCAGGAGAGGAAAAGCTGCTTCTGTAATGAGCCAGCCACTCCCAGTCCCTATTCAAGCCCAGAAAAAAAAAAATTAAAAAAAAAAAATTAAAGCTTATGCCCAAATAAATCTGTTAGTCTTTAAGGTGCCACCAGACTCCTTGTTGTTTTTGTAGATACAGACTAACACGGCTACCCCCTGATTCTTGACAGTAGTATGTAGACAGATTATGGGTGTAACTTCCAATATTACATGCCCCCTTTGAATTTTGTATGCTTAAATATTCATGGTTAAAGATTTATTTAAGAACCAGTCAAGAACCTGGCTCATGGTCTCATTTACCAACAGGGCCGCCCACAGGATTCAGGGGCAAAGCAATTTTGGGGGCCCCTTCAATAAAAAAAAGTTGCAATACTATAGAATACTATATTCTCGTGGGGGTCCCTGCGGGGCCCAGGGCCTGGGGCAAATTGCCCCCCTGGCTTCCCCCTGTGGGCAGCCCTGTTTACCAATGGACAAAAGCTTACTGAGCCATCTGAATCAAAATAAGTGACACTTGGGAGTAAGAGGAAGACAAATCAGCTATATAGTCATACGGTTTTCTTCTGGGAATGTTCTAGTGATTGGGTTAGGCTTCTGAGCCCTATTGTTCCACCAGAGTAATGGCTCCTGGCTTCTATTACCATTTCAATCATTTGCTTCTCTGTGCCTTGGTTTAATAATTTGTGCAATGGGGATAAAATTTTCTCCTTTGACTGCAATATGTGAAAGTTCATGTTTGGAGAGAGTTTGGAAATCCTTGAACTATATACTATATAAGCAGTAATACTGGCACAGACAAGCCAGATGTTTGCTTCAAAAATCTGTTAACGTCAAAGCGGAAAGGAGAAAAACCTACTGGGCAAACAAAATAATTATGATTTTACTAAGAATGTCCTAGTTTGGATGGCTGGACAGATGCCACCTGCTTTGGAAATGCTATGCACAGCAGTCTAATGTTCTCATGGGAAAAGATTCTTGACAGGAGATGTTGCTTCTTCTGAGAACTACAAGCCACCAAGAAGCCAGTAACTACCAGCAGAAAAACAGTCATTCACAACATTGCCTGTGCCTACTATAAGGGAAGAAGCAGTTATATGGGATCTTTCCACTTGACACAGCCACATACTTAGATTAAAGGACATGGAAAAAATGTAGTATTAAAACTTCAAAGGATTTCTTTGCCTTAGAAGGTTTATTTTCTCTCTTTCATTATAAAATGCAAGAGGGAAATCATATTCAATCAATGTAGGGAAAAAATCATTAACAAATACATCAGTAAAGAGAAAGTCTTGCCTGCAGAGTATGCAGATGCAATACCTCCACACACGTAACATATTGCATTAATGCAGTGATTTATACAAGGGGCAGAGCATTGCTGTACTGCCCTTGAGAAGCCTGAGAGGGAGTGTATGATTTAGGGAGTCATGCTCTCTCTCCTACTCTGCCTACTATTCCAGGGAGGAAGTAAACTGTGAAAGAATACCCATCTCAGCGTATGCTCCCCAGCACACTAGTGTCCCAGGGCGCACTGGTGACTCCAGCCAGCTCCTCTCCTGTTACTGCCCACCTTTGTGAGAGGCAGATGGAGTAGCTCTGCAGAGTTCACTTGCCCCTGTGCACAGGAAACAGTAGATTAAGGGGGCACCTTATGCCTCCTCTACTACCTGGAGCTGCCATGCGGGAAGGGCCCTGCTCAAGTTCAAAATGCTTTTGCTTTGGAAAAAACTCCCACACAAATCCTTAGGCAAGTATTAACATCTCCATTTTACAGAGGGCAATTCAGACACAAAAGGGTAAATGACTTGACAAAGGTCACGAGGTCACAAAAGGAGCCAAAGCAGAGCTAGGATTAGAACTCAGTACTTCCTGGCTCTCTGAGCTGTGCTTTATCCACTGTCTCTTCCTTGACAGTCTTGTGCTTTTCCATAAACACTTTGGTTCCAATATTCTAATTCTGTACTTGGAAGAAAAGCCTACTGAGCAGCTAGCTTTGGCTGGAAGAATTTATTTCAAATACTTATTCCTACTAAAGAACTAATAGTCTGTCCCTCTTTCCATATACCCACATAACGTGCACTGACTTCAGTAGAAGTTATGCACATTCTTAAGGGTAGCATAGACTTTTTAAATGAATATTATAAAGTATACTGAAAATGTTGAAATGCACCATTCTCCCATGCGGCATTGAAAGTAGAATTACTCAGAGATAAAAATAACATGTTTGACTGTAAAAAGAGATCACTTTCTGCCCTCAGAATGCTGGAACGCTCATTGGCCTCATCCAGATTTGTGTGTGTTCTGTACAGGTCAGGCCTCAGAGCCTTTTCCTATACAGTACAATATTTCTTGGAGGTGGCAATGTGTTTAGAGATCAAGTATTCGGAATTCACTTTCATCTTTATTGCCTCTCACTTGATTGTTCTAAATTAGAACTAACTGTTGCATGCTCTTTATTTCACTGTCTTCCTTTCCTGTTTTTAACTCTGTCCTGTGCTGAAATAAATGTTCCATTTTGTAAACCTCTAAGGGGAGGTCAAGAGAGAAGCCAGGAAGATGTACCAGAAGAATGTTGGTTTCCAAATCACGTTTGTCATTCACTGCTTTAAAAATGCGTGGTTTCTGATTGCTATGTTGCTTTTTAAGATGCATTTCTTTAAAAGTCGCTTTTTTGAATGCTCTAATTTCAATTTAAGACAACTTAGTATTAGGAAGTGAAAAAGTGTAGATGTCATTTTATTTCCATTTCTTTCCACCCTATTTTCTGGACTACAGTTTAAATTAAGAGGCCACATACTGTACACTAGATCTTTACATTTAAAGTCCTATATCACAGAAACAGCATGGTTTATTGAATGGACTGAACATTGAACTAAGAACCAGGAATTCATAATACTATTTCCAGTTCTGTCACTAATTTGCCTTTGATGAGTTATTTTTCCTCTCAGCATTTAGTTGCTCTGCAAAATGGGTATGATACTACTTACCTACCATACAATAGTGTTTTGAGGATTAGTCAGATAAAGTTAAAGTTTTCAATGTGCTAAGTAGTAGTAGCATTATAGTGATCGTCAAGATTTCTTACAGACCAAACCAGTGCAAGTAAGGAGTGTTTCTTTATTTCTTAAGATTCTGATCTCTGTTACACGAGTGTAAATCAGAAATAACTCTATTGAAGAGAATGGAATTACACTAATTTAAAACCTTGGAGATCAGAACCAGGCCTTAAAGTTTCAAACTCAATTTCATTTTCGCAAGCTACTTTCATAGATTCACAAATAGTGTTCTGCATTTGATGATGCAATGGAGGTAACTAACAAATACAAAAACTATGTTATGATTAAGACAAAGCAGGTCAAAAAAGCTAAAGAAAAAGAAAAAAGAAGCATAGACATTGAAACAGACTGACTACTTTACTGGTATTATGAGAAGCATAATTAATGCAGACTTTTTTCTTACTTCACATTGTACGCTCATTATTTCAGCTTCAAAAGTCATTGTATTAACACATAATGGCTTTCCAAGGTGAAAATAGGTGGAAATAATTTTCAATTTTCAATAGGAAGCTGAGAATTCATCATCTAGTAATGACATATGGACAGTGATATGTGACTAAATTAAGAAATATCAGCTTTTTGCAGGGAGTTTAAAGCAATGAATTCATAAACAGAGGTTCCATTACTTTTACATTTTGCAGTAAATAAACCAAACCTCAACCAAAACAAACCACCTGTCCCCAAATCATTTAAGCTTCAACCATTTATCCATGACAGTATCACATTTTGAAGAAAGAATTATGAGATCATTAGCAATTTCATTTAAATGTCATCTTGTATTTCTTAAACCTATTTTTAAAGGATGGAGGTGTGTGCATGTATGTTGTATGTACACAGATATATATACTCCTGAACCAGGAAAATTAGAAGGCTGGTGAAAACTGCAGTCAGCCTCAAATCAAAATAAAAGGCATCTTCCCAAATGTATGCCTCGGAAAAGCAACAACTGGTGGGTTGTTTGAGTCTACCAAATTACAACTTGCCAGGCAAGTCCTCACTGACACTATCACTTGTAAGTCTTTGCCAAGTTGCTACTGTCAGTGTAATGCTGGGCATATGGGGCTGTGTGTATATCCATCTGTTAATACAGCTGTATACGATGGGCCAGACTGCACTGGCCTTCATGTGGGTGCATATGAGGAAGTGAGACTCAAGGAATATTTACACTCCCTCTCTCTTTTTCTCTGAGGTACTGTTATTTATTATTAGTATTAAGGTAGCACCTAGAGGCTAAGACCACATTGTGGAAGGCACTGTACAAGCACTTAACTACAGTAAGCAAATAACTCATTTTTCAGTTTGGTGGCCGAACTGAAAAATCCCACACCAATTTGGTTAGTTTTGGTTTTTCCCTGATAAAAAAAACAAATAGAAAAACATTTACTCAGGTCAAACGAAAGGGTTAAAATGTCGACATTTTAAAAACAACATTTCATTTAGAAACAGTTCATTTAAAAAAATGTAAAAACAAAATGTTTTAACATTTCTACTTTTTTTTTCTGCTGAAACTATTTGCTAAATTAGAACCAAATTTGTGAATAGTTTTGGAGTCCTGAAAAATGCATTTTTTGGGTAAAATTTCTATTCACTGAAAAAATTTCGCCCAGCTCTACATATAACAAAGCTGGCCCAAACAGCTTTCACTCTAAGTATAAGACTACAGGCAACAGATACATAAGACAGATAGGGGAGAACAAGGAAACAGTGAAACAATCATTATAAACATCTATATATGCACACAATTTATTTTTATTTAAGACTTTACATTGAAATATTTGTGTTGAAAACCATTCATAAAGTCACTCTTACCCAGCCTTCAATAGTGATTTCTAAGGTAAGCTTAAAAATGCTGAAACAATGGAGGGTTTTTTAGGGCTACTTTCAAATGAACCAAGCATAATTTTAAAACAAATACTTGGAAAATGGAAATAGTAAATTTGGGGGACACTACCTAATGCTTCTAGTCTTGGCATCAGACCTCTCTATCACTTGTATCCATTTTTGTATTTTTCCACTGGCTCTTTTAAACATTAGATTCAGAAAACATCATTTTTCAGACCAGGCAAATTTAGAAACTCTTATAGGACCTTCAATAACCGATCATATTTTAAAATGTTCTTGACCCCGGAAAATAAACACTCTGAAAAGGATGCTATTTTCGGTTTGGTAATGGAATAATTTGTACAGTATTCCATTTGCAAGCTGAAAAATCACTTCTGAAGCATTCTTAAGCAGCCTGACATGAGAAGAGTTTGATATACAAGTTCTCATAAAATTAATGCAATTTACCCATTCTTGTGAAAAGCAATGTCTAATAGCTAGGATAGCAAATATAAACTAGAAAGGAGAAAGATCAGCGTGAAAAATAGGATTGATGACTAATACTATAGCCTAGATTAAGCTGAATTAAATATTTTGTGATAGAATAAGACATTATTTCTAGTTTGACAGTGGTACCTGTCAGCTCTGTGATCTTGGGGAACCAGGACGCAGTACCCAGCCTGTCTGACTCACAAAAGACTTCCCCCTCCACCCCCCAGCCTCTGCTTGAACCAAAACCGATCAAAAGAAAGACTTACAAAAAGCAATGAAAAGGCAGTGGGAGACACACCTAAACCCCTGGGATAAGGATGATAGTATTAAGGAAACTCCCCTAGCCTCATTTGCATCGAAGATGGGACAAGGAGGCATCTCCATTAGCATACAGAACAGAGATTCCAAGGCAAGCACCGCAGGGAACTCTGGGACCAGAAAAGCAGGGAAGCACTGCATGATGGGGGATCTCTGTTCCAGATGTTAATGAATCCACACCTGCACACACCCATCTGAGTAGTTATCAGACCAATTCTAGTAATAAATCCTTTATTGTGAGCTCCCTCCAAGGAATACCGCCCAAAGCCAGGAATGATCAGCTCCCATTGTCTAGTCTGAACAAAACAACTTTGGTATACTCCCTTGTCCCATAAACAAATCTAATGTTCTCCCTTGAACCATTGTTGTTTCTCTACAAAAACCCCTACCCATGCTCAAGTAAGTGTTCTGATGCCTGGATCCAAAATCTGCATCAGTTCCACTGGGACTTCATCTTCTCCTGACTGATTGTGCTGGGGGCTCTGCCTGTATCCAGCACTCTGGACCCTCAGCTACCACCACTGCCTGGAAACCCCGATCCATTCAAGCTTCATGGAGTGGTGAGAACCCAGCTCTCTCTCTCTAGATATAGCCTTCTGACGCTGACTTGTGTGATCAGTTATAGTTTTGTAAACCTGACTTTTATAATCAAATTTAAGTTAGATTTAATATTATAAGTGTTTTGTTTTTTTGGCTCCCCTATGGTTATTACCTGGCAATAAATAAAACTTTCATGATTAAGCTAGTTGCTTCTCTCTCTCCCCCTCATGGGGTTTTTTTTTGGTTTCCTCATACGCTCTGCAGCAAGGCTCCTCTGACCTAAGCTAAAAGATCCCTGCAATGCCCAAAAATCCTGTGGGGTTTGCTCATCAAGTGGGTTACTACCAGAACAATTGTAACGTGAAAGTGGGGATAGAGACATGCTGAACCTGGGAAATATGAGAGTGGCAGATTGAAAGTGCTGCTCGACCCAGCCTGCTCAGGCGTGCTCTATTCCGGTGCGGTGCCCATGGCATATGAGGGTGACAGCTTGGAGATGCTGCTCGACCCAGCCTACTTGAGTCCAGGGACATATAAGGGGTCAGCTTGGGAGCGCTGATTAACCCGGTCCTCTCAGAGGCGCTCTGTTAATGTGTGTTTGTGTGTGTTCATCTGATTCTGGGGCTGGAAGACCCCAGCCCTCGGGAACCTAGGTCCTGCAAGTTAGCTCCATTGGGAGGGAACTTGCAGCAGGGAGAAGTAGAGCTCCGTATGAGAACACAAGTGACACAAGCAGTACATTGATACAAGTACAGAAAACTCCCCCCGGAAGAGTAACACTAATAAATGATAAATTAGGGATAATTAAAAAGGGGATAGAGAATAAGACTGAGAATATATTATTGCCCTTATATAAATCGATGGTACGCCCACATCTCGAATACTGCATACAGATGTGGTCTCCTCATCTAAAAAAAGATATACTGGCACTAGAAAAGGTTCAGAAAAGGGCAACTAAAATGATTAGGGGTTTGGAACGGGTCCCATATGAGGAGAGATTAAAGAGGCTAGGACTTTTCAGCTTGGAAAAGAGGAGACTAAGGGGGGATATGATAGAGGTATATAAAATCATGAGTGATGTGGAGAAAGTGGATAAGGAAAAGTTATTTACTTATTCCCATAATACAAGAACTAGGGGTCACCAAATGAAATTAATAGGCAGCAGGTTTAAAACAAATACAAGGAAGTTCTTCTTCACGCAGCGCACAGTCAACTTGTGGAACTCCTTACCTGAGGAGGTTGTGAAGGCTAGGACTATAACAGCGTTTAAAAGAGAACTGGATAAATTCATGGTGGTTAAGTCCATTAATGGCTATTAGCCAGGATGAGTAAGGAATGGTGTCCCTAGCCTCTGTTTGTCAGAGGATGGAGATGGATGGCAGGAGAGAGATCACTTGATCATTGCCTGTTGGTCCACTCCCTCTGGGGCACCTGGCATTGGCCACTGTCGGTAGACAGGATACTGGGCTAGATGGACCTTTGGTCTGACCCGGTACGGCTGTTCTTATGTTCTTATATGTAAATGAGCATATCCCAAAGTAATGGGCAATGCTGGTAACAACAGTGACTAACCTGATCCTTCAGTCCTTAAGAAGGCAAAACTGCATTATTAGACTCAAAATTCTATTTTATCTAAGGTATTAATATGGCCCCCATTGCCTTAGTATCTAAGCACAACACCATATTTAATGCGTTTATCCCACAACATTCCTGTGAGGCCCCTTATTCCCATTTTACAGCTGGGAAACTGAGGCACAGAATGATTAAGTGACTTTGACAAGATGACAGAGGAAAGTTGTAATGGAGGTGTACTTGAACCCAGATCTCCCAAGCTAACACCGGACCATCCTTCCTCCCTACGAGCCTGCTTTGGAGCTTTGAAATGAATGGGGAGGCTTTATAATTATTTTAGCTGGCGTAGCATGAGGTCTGCAGTCCTTCTTACTCAGGCAAAACTCCATCGTCTTAAAAAGGAAGAAAGCAGCATAATCTATTCAGGACTTTTAATGGTTAAATACACACACAAAAATTTATAAACATTTGTGAGCTCTGGAACATTGAGCCCAATTTTACAGGTCCTTATTGGGTAAAACTTCTATTGGTAGTTCAAGGTCAGCTGGACTGAGCCCTTTGCTTCAAAACACACAAATCTCAATCCTCAGAGATATTTTCATATGCATTTCTGTTTTCATTCAGAAAGGTCTTTCCCGTGACATGGTTTACAAATCGCAACTGCTATGTTTTTATTTATATAGATGCTAATAAGCCAAATTTAAAATAAGTTATCCTATTAAAAGAAATACTCAGTAAACAAGTCTGCTAAATTGCTTGGGGGTGTGAAGGGGACAGGAGGGAGGCAGGGAGGGAGGGTGGAATCACAACAGTACAGCATGGTTAATGAGGAAAAATAGAAAGACAAAACATAGGAACAAAGTGTACCTAACAGAAAAATAAAAAATACTTTTAATTGCTGAATTTTTGGGGAGAAAGTTTTTCACAATTTTCAGCTGGAATACCATGGGCTATTTATTCACTTACAGTCTTATCAAATCATACAAAAAACAATTAAAGGAAGTTTTGACAGAAATAACATCTTTATTTGATAAAAATACTGTTGCAATATGTAATCTCAATTTTTGTAATTGTACTTCAAAAATATACAAGGAGCTGTACTGCAGTAAACGCTCAGAGAAAGTCTAGTAAAGAAACCAAACCATTGGACTTGATGCAGAAATTATGGGTGGAATTCTATGGCCTATGTTATACAAGAGGTCAGAACAGAAGAGTTTATTAACTTTCACTTAATAAAAGTAATAAAAATAAAAAAACCCTTCTGCAAACCTTTACGTGCTCACGTACTTTATATCTCCTCTGCAGTCAATGAGATTATTCGTGCATAGTATAAATTAACTGTGTGAGTAAAGATATGCAGGATCAGGCCCTAAATTTGAGGATGAAGATATTTACTTTTTTATTATTACTGTGAATATATATATATATATATATACACACAAACACACAGAGTCATATACATATATACACACACAGAGGTGACTTGATTGTGATCTATTCTGTAAGTACCTACGCTGGGAGATTTCAAAATAGGTTTCTTTAATAGCACACAGCCACATAAAATCTAATGACTGGAAGTTGAAGCTAGACAAATTCAAATGGGAAATAAGATGCAACTGAGGGTAATTAATCACTCATGTACCAAGGAATGTGTGTGGTGTATTTTCCATCATTTGAAATCGTTAAATCAAGATTGGCTGTCTCTAAAAGATATGACCTAGCTCAACGAGAAGTTATGGGCTTGATGCAGAAATTACTGGGTGAATTTCTATAGCCTGTGTTATTCAGGAATAATCATAACAGTCCCTTCTGGAATGAATATATATAAGTCTAAGCAACAAAGGCAAGATCTCAATAACACATAATAGAGAATTAAAAAAAAATGCCACTTCTTTAGGTTCAGGGCCTAATTTTGAGAGATAAGGAATATTTCCTTTGAGGTATTGCATATTCTCAACACTTTGCAGGATCAAACTTGACTGGAAGACAATGTGCTCAACTCTACAATCAATCCCATTTCCTTTTTTAAAATGAAAGCTTAGATACTGGAAAACAACAATATTGGGAGAAAAACTATTTTCAAAGAATCCACAACTTTTTTGGGGCCTAAAGATTTAGGGTTTTCTTTGTTAAACCTTAACCAGGCTTTTATTTTTGCTTATGTCAGCAATTATTTCTATTTATCATTTATATCACTTTGAAGTCCAAGTTCTTGATTGCCCTCATTAAATGGCTTAACTATGAGTGCAAAAATGATCAAGGCAATTATTTGTGCCTGCAAAAATGAAGGTCAGCACATGAAATTTTGCTCTAACACTTTAGTACTAATTAACTGAAATGACTGTTTCCATTTTTGTTACAGAAAAGCAGATCCTGGGAGTTGCATTTTGATATTACATATTTTTCCTCTCTAAAGAGCACAAAAATAAGCACATAATATACAACAAGAGCATCTGAAGCATTCCATTTTATGCCCTTGTTCAGTGACAATGTCAAACTGTGTCATGTTAATTTTAAACAGTCCATTAGTGTGCAGAGTAATCTTGAAATGCACATAGTTGACTATGGGCTTATATAATAAGCCAACAGCATGAACCCTTTCAACAAGCCCATAAACTGGGCTGGAGCCTTGTGACAAACAATTTCCCTTAGTTACAAAGAGCAGCACTGAAGAAGAACACTTCAGCATGTATGGATTTTGCTAGCTACGAGTGAACTCAGAAGCAGTTGAAGCAGACATTAGTATTAAAAAGATGGTGGGCAACCCATTTTGCTAGATCAGTACAATCTTTGTACCAGACAAAGCTGAACCTCCCAAAGTTCTCTGGGGCAGGCAGGTAGAGTTAAACTGCAGCTAGTCACATGACCAATTTGACTACCAACCAAACATATCCAAAGCATCTAAATATTGGGACATATTTACAGATCTTTAAGTGGAAGAATTTGTCACACATCCTCTCAGATGATCTTCATGCTGTTTACAATGAAATGATTTGCATATTTAAGGGTTTTATTTTATTTAAACTATTTTTATACTATCAGCTCAGTGTGCAGACTTACTTGGTAAACTACTGCTGTGCAAAATACGCATTTTTCCAATTTTGGTTCTCGTTAACTAGAGGTTTGCTTTGAGATTCTGGCTTCAAACAAACCCAAAACCTCGTAGTGAAATGTGACTGAAACCACAGAGTTTTGACTAGTTTTGCTGACTTTAAACTCACACCAGGCTTGTCAAGAGATTTGATAATCTCCAAGGTCTTGCTTAATGTTTGGGTTTGGAAAGAAACCTAATGCCAGGTAGCTTTCACTTGCTTTCATTGCACAAAAATAAATAAATAAATAAATAAATAATTAAAATATATGGAGATATACCTATCTCATAGAACTGGAAGGGACCCTGAAAGGTCATTGAGTCCAGCCCCCTGCCTTCACTAGCAGGACCACGTACTGATTTTACCCCAGATCCCTAAGTGACCCCCTCAAGGATTGAGCACTCAACCCTGGGTTTAGCAGGCCAATACTCAAACCACTGAGCTATCCCTTCCCCTTTGTTCCCCCACAAATTTCACACAGCTTTACTATAGCCCTATATATCATAAAATAATACTACTTCCAATTCAGAGCAGCTCAAAGGGATTTGCAAATAGCAATTAATTAAACCTAACAACCTTCTTATGTTATGCATAGGTAATATGATGATTGGCGCCCTAAAAATATCATAGATAGACTGGATATACACAGATAGTGTGTGTGTGTGTGTGTGCGCGCGCGTCTGAGAACACAGATGACAAAAACAAAGAAGGAAAGGGTTAACAAAAATCCACTAACAATTATTTTAAAAGTTTCTTTCTTCAGAGCTATTTTTATTAGCACAATACTACAAACTATGGTCAATGCTGTATGAGCTGCTCCTGCAACTTCGCTTTGGCTCTTTGCTTTCCAAGACAGCTGAGGTATGGTATTTTCTGAAAAGTACAAGATGCCCTGCCATGTATTTTTGCTTCCTGACTCAACACTTACTCCTTGTTGTTCTCATCATACCATTTTTAGAAGCTTGGTCCCACAGCAATCATTGTGACCAGTTAAATAGTTAATGTTTATGGTTTCACTTTTTCATTCAGATCAGAGACAATCAGACTCCTAGGCTAAAATCACATAATTTAATATGGCGCCTTATGAAAAGTAAAGAAGTTAGAATGTAAACTAAGATTCAGGGCATAAATCATAGTATGACCTCAATATAATACTCCTGCTCAGAGGGAGCCAGAACAAGAGTTTCAGAGAAAGAACTCCTGTATGATTATGAAGAGGAACCTAAAGCTTATCTCAACTTTTAGTTCTGATCTCTTTTTCCAGGCTTTGGAGATCAGGACACCTACCTAACAGCAGCTATAGAAGAACAAAACATGAGCTAAAAAAAAGAATCAGAATTTTTAGATGCCCCATTTTCTGTGACCCAGTTACTAATATTAATGAAAAGTGCTGGCTGATTGTATCGAGTCACTTGGTGCTGATCAAAGCCTTTTATTTGGTTTTAGGTGCTCCTGCATCTGATCTCACATATAATAAGGAGAAAACAAGATGTTCCAGACCAACTAAGGGCAGCACTTAAAAAAAATTAAGTAGCAGCTCACAAGACGAACAACGGTTATATGTCCTGCCTTGTTTTACATTTCCTCAGCCTGGTAGAAAGCTAGATGCTACTATACCATTCTCAGTGCTATTGTGTTAAAATTTGAAAAAGAGTGGCGCATTCTAGCTAGGCTACACAATGCTTGCATGATTATTCATGAAAAATGACTGTGAGTCTGTACTGTGTCTAATTTCTTCAACTGTACAATCAGATTTTTCTGTATTACATATCTATTAGAATAACTGTTTTTTTCAAAAAGATCTTCCTTGACATGATCAATTCCACTGTGTATTACTATTCATCTGCTTGTCACTGTTTAAGATCATTTAAATTCTAGCAGCAATTAGAAAGACATCATGAAAAGCATGAAAATCAGATTAGTTCAAAGAATGAATACACATTTGGAGAAGCCATTTTAGAATAAAATTTAGAATTTGAGTTGAGCCAATCACTTTTAATCCCAAATTTCATCCTCTTTAGTTATTTTTTTCATATTAAAGAGATGGCAAATATATCTACTCAAAAGAACATACATTAAATCACCATTTTAAACAGTACGCAACTTATTCACCATATAAGAAAATTACTATAGTTAATACCTATAACCACTTAACAGAATATTATTGATTAGAATCTGAAAAATGATACATTGCAATGAACACAGCACTATGTTAGTTAGAAGCGTTTATCATTTCCGATTTCTGGAATGTACATTTGTCAACTGCTCTTGGGACAGTCTCTTTAGAGGACTGAGCTTTCCCCTAACTGGTCTCCCCTCTACTCATCTCAAATTAGCCCAGTCCATCAATTTAGACTCCTTTTAGATTATCAGCCCTTAAATTCCAGGGCTTGTAGTCTTCCTTTGTCTCCCTGTCAGTTTCTTAGAGGCAGGCTGCCACAGGCCACTTGCCCCTCCACTAGCCCAGGCCTTTCTGCCTCCCCATCTCTCTGTTTTTCCTTTATTGCTACACGTTTTCCTTATTGGTCCCAGCTGAGGGTGGATGCCTCCATGACTGGACGTTCTGGCAGCTGTGCTAGGGGCTGGTGAGCCTGGTTGCCTGTAAGCCAGGAAGACCCTCCTCTCCCTTCTGCCTGTGTTCAGTATGGGGTTTGTAAACCTCATTAGATTATTATGAATTTTATCTGTCTTGGTCTTGCTATTTGCTTCATAGATTAACTAATATGGTTTCCAAACACATAAGACAAAAACAAGGACAAAGCACATAGAGACAAAAGAAGATAGAAAAAGGTGAACAAAGAGAACGTCTTCAAACCTGAACTACTCCAATTCACTCCATAAAGACATCATTACACTTTCGCTAGATGTTTAAGGATAGTGACTTTTTTCTTTATGATATATTCTATAAAGATTCCCCATATCGAGTTAATCTGTGTGATATCAACATGAGTTTTCATTACTGTACTGAGAAATGGAAGGATGATGACACTCACCGGTATGAGGTTTCTGGAAGCAGATCATCAATAACATAACTTGTAACGTTACTAACTGGAATGCTAATGTCGCCAAGGTCAATGTTGTAAGAAGTAATCTCAGACCCATTATTGCACGGTTCTTCCCAGTTTAAAACAAGGCACACAGAGGGTGATATCTGATAGGCATCCATATGCTCATCCTCCAATACAGAGAGGGTACACACTGCATCAGGTACTGATGCTGGAGTCCTGCAGGTTACTAGATCGCTGTAGGGTCCAGCTCCTGCCTGGTTTATAGCCTGTGGAACAAAATAATGTTTTTAGAGCAACACACATTTCATTTCACAAGGCAATCAAATAAACTTAGACCAATGTACCTTGCAGTCTGCATCACCTTAATAATGCATCACTTAATAATTAATGCTATTTATCTACATGAGAACAATTAGTATCTTTCTCTATTACTCAGAGGTGTCACTCATATAGTCTGAAGTATCTTTAAAGAATATATATAATTTCCCTGCATAACCATAACCATTTTAATCAAATTTAACAGTAACCAATTCATCAGCAGGAATCTTTTTGTGAGAGAAAATGTCACACATGTATCATGTTGTCAGTGATGACCATTCTTGTCTAACAAATAGGCTACTCTTGTCTTTTAGAACCACAGAATCATAGAAATGCAGGGCTGGAAGGGACCTCGAGAGGTCATCAAGTCAAACCCTTTGCAATGATGGAGGACCAAGTAAACCTAGACCATCCCTGACAGGTGTCTGTCTACCCTATTCTTAAAAACTGCCAGTAGGCTGGTGTTAGACTTGCTGTGGCTTAGGGCCAAAGCCCAAGCCCGAGGACTTCAGCCATTGGTGGCATGAGCTCAGGGTTACAGGCCCCCTGCCTAGGGTGACCAGATGTCCCGATTTTATAGGGACAGTCCCAATTTTTGGGTCTTTTTCTTATATAGGCTCCTATTACCCCCCACCCCCGGTCCCGATTTTTCACACTTGCTGTCTGCTCACCCTACCCCCGCCTAGAGCTGAAGCCCTTGGGCTATGGCTTTGGCCCCCCTAACTGGGGTGGTAGGGCTTGAGCTTTGGCTCTGGCCCCCCTGCCCATGGCAGTTTCAGGCTTCGGTCCCCACTCCTGGGCTCATGTAGTAATTTTTGTTGTCAGAAAGGGGTCGTGGTGCAATGAAGTTTGAGAACCCTATTACCCTTTAGGTGCTTACTAACTGATTATTTAATATTTTGTTCCAGTATTTTTAAGATATCAAAGTTAAAGCTGACTGGTCTACAATTCCCCAGGTACTCTTTGTTTCCCTTTTTAAAGACAGGTACTATATTTGCGCCATTATATTCACCTGTCCTCCATGATCTTTTGAAGATAATTGCTAATGGTTCCGAGATTGCTTCAGCTAGTTCCTGAAGTGCCCTAGAATGAATTTCAAACTCTGCCGACTTGAATACACCTAACTTATCTAAATATTCTTTAACCCGTTCTTTCCTTATTTCAGCTTCCCCATTTTTGTTAATATTAATTGTGTTGAATTGTAACCATTAACCTTTTTTAAGATCAGCCCTTCTAAGCCCTTTGCTATCAAAATCCCCATTACTCTATGGTTACATCTGCAGGGTCAGATGTTCTGCTTACTCAGGTAGATCTCTCTTCGACTTCAGTGTGCATTTGGCCTGCTTAAGAGCTGCTACAGTGGGTCCTAATTTAGAAAGTTAATTGCAAATTTCATACTAAAATAATTCTCGTGAAAATAAAACATTACCTTAGCATGGTCTATGTTTTTTTCTAAGATCACACGTATAAACAACAACTAAAGCACACACACAGCTGTTAATTTTTTCCATGAGAAAATAGAGCAACCGCTATATTTAACTCCTCGGCCAAATTCAGTGACACCAGTGGAAATCTGGAGCTTCAAAATCTGGCCCAATGTTTCTACCTTTGAAGTACCATCCATTAATCATCCGCCTTTGTTATTTCAACATTTCCATTTGTATACTGTATCACTTATACCGTTACAAAATATTCTAGTAAAATTGATAAAAACAGATGAATAAAACTGTGGTACTTCATTACTATGGCAATGAATTAGCTAGGGTTCATATGTATTATTGCACTCTACTGATTGGAATCAGAACTGTTACGTGTTACAGTGCAAAGAATCCAGACAGGAAATTTGTGATAGCACAGGTCATGAAGGAGTTCTTCTACCAAAAATCTGTGCAGAGGCATAGTCTTTGAACAGGTGGCTTTGAGTCTCCATGACAACTCTCACCAAACACCTTGCTATGTCCATGGTAGAGTGGGGCAAGCAAACCCCACCTTCTCCAACAGAAGAGTAAAGATCTGCAGATTTGGGCTTTGCAGTGTCTTAAGTGGAAGTAACATGGGCAAAGGACCAACAGAAATGTGTTTTCTCCCCTACATTTTGCTGTATCTGAATAATGTTGTTTACTATGCATGGGATAAATAGAAAACTTCATTCTGTTTTTCTATTCGATGTTTTGTTCAGCTGGTGTACTGAAGGAAGAGATGATTAAGCTGCATTTGTTAGCCTTTAAAAGCCCTTAAAAACAAATCCTGCTCCAGGGATATCTTTTATCTAGTGAAGCGCTCCTATAGCTGCTAACGCGAGCCTCATTTTGTGGTCTGTCAATGATATTATGTGTCTCGCCTGTAAACCAGTGTTTGGCAATCTGTATCTTGCTCTAAGCAATTTGTTTTAGTGGTGCTTATAACTGTTTTATTGGACAACCTCATCAAAGTAATTGATGGGTATTTAATTCTCGTTTGCTTACCAGATGTTTCCTCCTCCTTCCCCTGCCCCTGCTCCCCCAGTAAATGGCACAATGTTTCCCTGGGTGGAGGGCATGAGTGTTTTGGGGAATTTTCACTAATGCTACTAATTTTTTTTTTTTTAATTTAAACAAAAGACAAACTGGCCTCCCTCCAGTCATTTATACCTGATTCTCTCCATTATTAGATTTGTATGGATTGAGATAATGATGTGTGTTTGTTAGAAGAAAGAGTAACACGGGTTAGACAAAATTCTTTATATATTAGAGTGAAAAATTAAGTTTTCCTGTTAATGTCTCTAATAGTCACACAGGAAAGAATGGTTTGTATTTTTGCCCTTTATACTATTATTTATTATTTTAAAACACATATCCAAAGCAAATCTCCATTAACTATTTAACACTTCTCGTTTGCCCGTATCTCATAATTCTACTCTCAACCCTGTTACTGTTTAATGCTCTAATGCATTTTGAAATACACTTTGTAAGACAGATACTACACTCTACAGTACGGTACTACAGTAAGGGCCAGCTTGGCAGGCTGAGGCCCTCTAGAATTCTATTGCATGGATTCCTGATAGGCTTTAATAATAAAATGTATCTGTGTTATTATATATTTTTCTTATCTTCTGACTATGGATTAAACTGTGCTTGAGGTGTTAAAATCTGTGTTAGACATTAGTGTAGTGGAACATTTCTCTGGTGGATAATTTAAAATAAATGTACACTCCCCATCCAAAAATACCATATAGTTGGCGGTTTCCATTTTTTAACACTAAAAAAATGTTATAATAATAATTAATGGAGATATCCCATCTCCTAGAACTGGAAGGGACCTTGAAAGGTCATTGAGTCCAGCCCCCTGCCTTCACTAGCAGGACCAAGTACTGATTTTGCCCCAGATCCCCAAGTGGCCCCCTCAAGGATTGAACTCACAACCCTGGGTTTAGCAGGCCAATGCTCAAACCACTGAGCTATCCCTCCCCCCCCAACCACTGAGCTATCCCTCCCCCCCCTTAGAGTTCCCCATTCACCACGAAACTGGTATCACAGTGTCCTCCAAGCTCAATGAAGTCTAAATGCCAATTTAGAAGACAGAAAACAAAAAGCTTTCCTTCTCGGGCATATGGGATGTGCTTTCTGGCTTCCAGTTCCACTCCTCTCACATAGGTTCTTTCAAATAGTTTCCCAAACTAATGACCATACAAGGTGTAGGTCCTGTGACAATGAAGTCAGAAGAATACAACAGGCCATGAGTGAGGATGGGCTGTGGGGCTCTATTTGAGGCTCTTTGGCTTTGAATCAGCTGCTGAAGAATTAGAGAGAATCTTACGGGACACTTGACTTGAAAGAGTTCAAAAAGAAAAGAAAAGGAATGCTTGACTGAGGGCTTGTGGCCTTCGATCAAAGAGATGAACCCTGGGTGGTCCAAGCTAAAAGATTTTCCAGGGAAACAGTTTCCCACCCTTTGCCAGCTGGGTTGGTATATGAATTCTTGGTTGGATTTACTGCCGGTGTTCTGCCTTTGCACATAAATAAACCTTGTGGAGGAGTCTCCAGAGCTGTGCAGGCTTGTGTACAGAATTTTGCCTCCCTCTTTTTTGCTAAATCTCTTCTATTTTTTTTCAGGGGACTTAAGAGGAGAAGAATCCAGTTTCATCATAGGATTTATATTTTAATTTGGTTGCTTTTTATTGAAAATAATGGGAGAAGCATAAATATCAAAGAGAAGAAGATCAATACAGACAAGGTTCAATGATATAAATTCAAGAGATGAGGTGGTGAAGATGGCGAGTATATTACATTGCCAGCTGCAACTTCCCATGTGCATAGGAATCTTATCAGCTACTCAGATGGTTTGCTTAACTTAATAAATGAAACAGATGCTGGAGATTACTATATAAGTTACGGGAATCTTTAACATCCATTTGGGAGGTAATGTCGTTTACATACCATTTCCAAGCTTGAGCCAACTCAAAATTTGGGATTATTTTTTTTAAAGTTTAAAACATGATATTTCTATTTTAGTGCAAGAGCGTCACTACCTGAGCCTGCTGTTTGTCAACAGTATGTATTCATTGAAATTAAAGCATGTGATGAACAGGAGCAATTTTCCAAGTCTAAAAGTTCTATTAACTCCCTCTGTTCATCAATGTGAGTTGTTTAGAATCTAAATCGTTTGATTATGCAGCTACACAATTTAGGAGAAAGGTATATTTCCTCTGATTGACGAAGTACCTCATTTTAAAGCAGTTAATGATGACAATAAAAATCCAGTGGAAGTAAATTGTGCTTACATCTTAGATTATGATCTATACAAAATATAATAAGCTTCTGTACCTGTAATCTACAGCAGTAATGTGCTGCTGCTGACAATTCACTAATTTCAAAACAGGTATCTGTGCCATTATACACGAGTTCCAGAGATTCCTCATCTTCTCCCCACTCTAATCTGTATTCAGAGATGTCAGCACCAGAGCATTCAGGACTCTGCAAAACAAATCTTTGTATTTAGTAGTTCAGTTTAAAGCTGGAGGCCTCTCTCATCACGTTTGACTGGTTAAGGAGAAGAATGCTTAAAAATGAGTTCATAATGAGAAACGACGATCACTGCAAATGGACACATTCTGAATTAGTGCCCTAGAATAGGTTATCAAAATGCGGCCAGTTTAACAGAACTGTGCCAACTCTATCTGCTTGAAAGAAACTAAGATCTGGTAGACACTGGGAACTTACATCAGCATAGCTATGTCTCTCAGGGGTGTGAGACGTAACTAAGTCTTTCTCACCCCAGTGTAGACAGCGGTAGGTTGATGGAAGAATTTTTCCAACAGCCTAGCCACTGCCTCTTGGGGAGATGGATTACCTACACCAATGGGAGAACATCTCCTGTCGGTGTTGGTAGTGTCTAGACTACACTGAAGTGCTATAGTGGTGCAGCTGCAGCTGTGCCCTTGTAGCGTTTTAAGTGTAGACAAGTCCTAATTCACAGAAGTGAGGACATTTACACAGAAGGCACTGTAGGATTTAATTTCCATCAGGACTTTCACAATAAAAACTTCTCCCCACTCGGCTGACTGGGTAGCAGCACAGCCTTGAACCATACAGAAAAGTTAGCTTCTAGACTGGGATTAGTGGTCTCAGTGAACCTGGGGGAGAGTCATGGCTAAATGATGTACTCAAGTCATTGAGAAATGAACAATGATATTTCCCAGAAAATCATACGAACCAGAAACTACTGTTTCCAGTATGGAGAGAGGCCTGCAGCACTAGGTGCCCAGTGAAAGCCAGCCATCAAGCTGATCGGCCAGGTACAGGACAGTAGAGTCAGAGAAGCTAACACAGCTAAGGATGAAGGTGAAGTTTAAGCAGTGTGGCCCTTGATGCGACACACACTTCAGTATCACAATATTATAAAAGTATCAGAGGGGTAGCCGTGTTAGTCTGAATCTGAAGAAGTGAGGTTCTTACCCATGAAAGCTTATGCTCCCAATACTTCTGTTAGTCTTAAAGGTGCCACAGGACCCTCTGTTGCTTTTTACAATATTATAAAAGACGTTTTGCCTTTCATGCGTCCAAGTGAGCAGCAGGCTCTCTTCCTTGGGGACCCTCAGGACAACCTGATTACACACTAGAATCTATATATGTCCGAAAGAGTCCCCAGTTACTGGGGGGGGGTGAGGAGGGGGGAGGGAGGGGGGAAGATATGAAAAAAACCCACGTAACTCACAGAGGAAGTTGATAGCAGAGTTGGGAAATGAACTCACATCTCCTGAGTCCCAAACTAGTGCCTTATTCACAAGATCATCTTTCATCTCTTGTTCTAATGGTTTAATGTGGTTTTGATATGAAACCAGGTGACACCTGACTATTTTGGGAGAGTTGCTTTGACATAGCAAATCTCTCAGAGTTTGTTTGATATCAAGGACTCTAGCCTCACATAAAATGTAGCTGAATAGTTGACTTCATGATTCCAGTTCAGAAGCCAGTCAGTGTATTGGATTCAACATGCTAAAATCCTGGAGAGATCATTCTTTACCGACCTATGACCTATATTGAGATGAAGTGATAGGAGATCCCCGTGTCTCCATTCTCAAGCCCCTAATAAACCTGGATGACTCAAGATCAACTCTAAAAAAGAAAAGCAGGGAAGATTATTGTCTGTATGTACAAGAGTATTTTTGAGTGGGCTGAGATTGTGAACTGCTCTTGAATTAGCTTTCAAGTACTGATGATCACATTAGTTTAGACAAGAAAGATAGAAATCACACATACAAAGAGTGTTTGTCTTACCTCCCAGCTTACAAGTACACATGTGTCAGACACAAAGGAAAGGAAAGGTGCTTGGCACTGGCCGGGTGGTCCTGCTGCCGTGGTGACTTCTGTAGCTTCAGAATATGGCCCATACTAGGAAGGGGTGGAAAAAAATATTACACACATGCACGCGCAAAGGGGTTTCATAGGCTGTACATAGAAATATTCTTAATGTAACAAATTTTCTTGAAGACAGATTAGGCCTCTAATGTACCCCTTGCCAATGTACAGCTTATCTTGACATGCTTCACTTCACCTCACTGGTGTGTTTAGAAGTAGCCTTGCTTAATGAGAATATATGGTTTGCCTAAAACACCGTCAGTCCAAAGCTATTTCATGGGAAATGGCTTTCTCTTAGCTTTTATGTCAGTCAGAACAGTTAGCAAATCAGACTTTGATATATACACACAATTAATTAATACATAAGAAAGAAATTGATATCTTATCAATTTGCAGGTACTGTTTATTTTTCAAATACCTAAACTAATTTTGGTAGTTTTCCCCCATGATCTGCATTATTTAAAAGCTTTACGTTATTAAGAACTGAGTAACTGTCAGCAGGGACCCTGCTGTTGAAGCATACAAATCTTTAGAAACCTAATAGATTTCTTGGGAGCAATCTGATAGCAGATTAAGCAATGCATTAGACTACTTGTTCCCACTGAGGATACATTTTCAAAATGCTGGGAACGATGCTCAGACAAAAGAAGACAGGGCCCAATCCAACATTGAAGTCAACTGGAATTCTTCTGTTGATTTCAGTGGACATAGGATCAGGCTTTTAATTCCTAATGGGATTAGATAAGTAGGTTTTACGAGGAATCTGAAAAAATATACGTACCCTATGTTAAATTAAAGCACATTAAAAACTATTAATGAACAAAACAAGTTTTCCCTACTTGTCCAAAGACCTTCTTGAAATTACTCAATTATAGGGTTACCAGATAACAACTGTGAAAAAACGGGACAAGGGGTGGGGGGTAATAGGCGCCTATATAAGAAAAAGTCCCCGAAAATGGTACTGTCCCTTTAAAAATGGGACATCTGGTCACCCTACTCAAGTATCATTTGCCTCTATAAAGATAAATATCTTTTTTGTTGTTGTTAAAGATGTGTGGACCAATATATCTCTTCAGTACGGTTCTAACACACTTTAAATGGTAGACCAGTTTAGCTGAACCTATGTTTAAACAGAGATGCCATTCTCAACTTTGCTTTAAAGGGCCACTCTGGATGGGGCCCTCTGAGTCTCCCTGAGTTTCTCCAACTCTTTCATTTCATTCTTCACTTTTCTCCTTTCCCAGATACCTTCTTTTCTCTCAACTTTTTTCCTTTCCCACATTCCCCTTTCCCTTTCATCTTTCCGCTCACCAGCTATAGCTGAACTAGTGTATTCACTGCGAGGATAACTGCTCTCCCATATACATGTTAAGAAACGTTTTGAAAAAAAAACCCTCTTCTGGCATCCTTTTTCGGACACTGCTGTTCATGCTGCACAGAACATTAAACCTTACCCCTCCGTCATTCAAAGCTCTCACTCTGAACCGATATGTTGTTCCAGGAAGAAGGTTGCTGACCGTGCACTCTAGATCAGGGCCATGATACACCTCAGAAATAACCTCTGCTGGTTCTGTCATTTCCACACTGTACTCTGAGACTTGACAACCACTTTCTGACATAGGGACATCTAGAAAGAATCAGTATAATTTATTTATTGTTGATATAAAGTCACAGGTGTACATGATGATTATCATACATTGATTCACCTTGTACCACAAATACGTACCACCTCTAATGATTTTGCCTCTTTAATAAGTGTTCCACACCCAGACATATGTGAGATCACTCACGTGCATCAAGTTATTCATGTCAAACTATTTATAGGATCAGACCCGCAGCTAGCAATAGCTATGGGTCCCATGTTGTAAAGCTCTGCTACTCTGCTATTCTAATACTACAAGTAGGCCCATTTATGTCAATGGACTTTACTGGTAGCAAGCACAATGCCCATGGTATACTACTGCACATTGGGGGCTGATATCTGCTCTTCCTTTAATTGCAAAGCCATAAAACATAAAAACATAAGACTGGTAATACTGGGTCAGATCAAAGGTCCATCTAGCCCAGTATCCTGTCTTCTGACAGTGCCCAATGCCAGGTGCTTCAAAGGGAATGAACAGGACAGGCAATCATCATGTAATCTAGCCCCTGTCGCCCATTCCCAGCTTCTGGAAAACAATGAAACAGTAACTGTACCCTCCTTCAATACAAGGTATAATTACACTAATATTGCTAAATGAAAACATAAGCGTATGGTGATTTTTTAAAGTAACCTTAAAATAAGGAAATATATCATAAAAAGGTCAGTGGGGCTAATTTTGCTGTCAATACACACAGTTTTGTTCAGACCAATAATGGAATGGACTCATTGGCTCTTAAATAATTATAATACATAGCTCTTACATAATGCTTTTCATCCATAGATCTCGAAGTGCTTTACTAAAGGTAAGTCAGTATCATTATCCCCATTTTACAGATGGGGAAGAAGGCTCAGTTCTGCATTCTCTGAGCAATTCAAAAGCCTTGGCGGAATCAACGGGGATTTGGGGTGTGCAAGGATCACTTGGACAGTTGATAAGCTTCATTATTTTAACAGCCCACTGATATTGTGGGCTTTATTTTGGCTACTCATCTCCTTTGAATGGCTTTTCAGAAAATATACAATTATCTGCCACTCCAGCTACCCAATGCTGAGCTCTGCAAAGTGGTGCTCAGCCACAAAGTACTGTTTGCTACAAACTAACGTGAGACCTGGAACATGAGTGCAACTTAGACTTCATGCTGGACCTGAGATACATTTGTCAAATGGAAATGGTGTTGAGACAGACTATCTGAGTGTAATAGTGTCTCAGGCCTGGTCTACACTGGGGGTGAGGAGGCGTGGGGGGTGTCGATTTAAGCTACGCAACTTCAGCTATGTGAATAACGTAGCTGAAATCGACATACTTAGATCTACTTACTGTGGTGTCTTCACTGCGGTAGGTCGACTGCTGACGCTCCCCCATCGACTCTGCCTACGCTTCTCGCTCCGGTGCAGTACCGGAGTCAACGGGAGAGTGCTCGGCGGTCGATTTTTCATGTCTTCACTAGACGTGATAAATCGACCCCCGCTGGATTGATTGCTCCGGAGGTAAGTGTAGACATGCCCTTAGACACTTCTAACATATAATTTAACAGCGGGCTGTGACCTTCTAAAATGCCACAATTACTATTTCATTCTCACTGAACAGGCAAGGAGCTGCTTTTTATAGAACTATGCTGGTCACGTCAACTTAGTATATTCATTTTATTGCACCTTTGCCTTAATAAAAACTTTAAAATAAAAATGCACCTAATATTTTCAATGTGTTCTGGCTCCGTATAAATTATTGTGTGAAATTCTGAGTGAAACAGTAGAACATTGTGGCTAGGAGCGCAGTGAAATAAAATGGATCTCAAGTGATGTGATATTTTTGTAATGAAAGGCCAATGGTCAGAAACTGTTACAGGCCCTGATCGTATAGTACTGACATAGGCATAACTCCCCATTGACTTCAGTGGGAACAGACTGCAGTATCAGACCCAAAGGAAAAAATAAAGACAACTAATTTCCAAGAGCCTGATACAAAGCACACTGAAGTCAATGAAAAGTCTCTCACTGACTTAACTGGACTTTGAATCATGACCTAAAACATATTGTTTCATCTACTGCAATTTGACACAAACCAAGTAATAAAAATCAGAATGCGAATTCTTATATGTATTTTAAATTTATAGCAACTTACTTAGTCTTTAGATCTTGAGAGTAAATTTATTCTTTAAATGGTGGCTGAAGTTTTGGTCCAGATAAATAGTTTCAAACCAGGTTTCTGCCTGAAAACTAGAATGGCTGCAAATACTAATCACTTACCCCACTGTAGCTGAACTTCTTTGTGTTTTGGTTTTCCCAACATTCTTGGTGGCCGACAGTGACCCGGTGCAACACTAAGCGTACGGACGGGTAAACTTTCAGAACACTGGAAAAGAATATGACCGAAGATTAGTAATTCTGCTGAAAACACATCTACGAACTGGGGACAATGATGTGAGTCATGATGTTCACAACAAAGACATTTCTAAAAAAATACTATTTTGCCAGACAAAAAAGAAACAGTAAGAAAAATGTAGGATCAGAGACTATCAAGTGGTTAGTTAATATTTCACTAATATGAGCACTGACACATTTTTATTAGCATCATTCATATACTGTTTTCACTAGTATTCGTGAATATTTTAGTAAAGGATTTTTTACTTTTTTACTGTATTTCCCATGACTCTCAAGAATACTGTGTACAAATGAGCTCTCAAGAATACCAGGTACTAAAAGGCTCTTTAATACAGCAGAGGAAGGCATAAGAAGAACCAATAATTGGAAGCTGAAGTTAGACAAATTCAAATGAGAAATCAGGCTTTTTTTTTTTTTTTTTTTTAAACTGATGGTGATTAACTATTGCAACAAACTACTAAGTGAAGAGGTGCATTTTCCCTCTCTTGATGTCTTCAAATCAAGACTGGATGTCTTTCTGAAAGATATACTTTAGCCTAACACAACTTATGCTTTAGTCAAGCATAACAGAGGGTAATTGTGTGAACAATTAATGGCCTGTGATATACAGAAGGTCAGATTAGATGATCTAATAGACCCTTCTGGCCATAAAATTAAAATATGATTTTTTCATGGTAGGACAATGTCAGTAACAGCCGCGAGAACTTCTTTTTGATAACATTCAGTTCAAAAATGCTATTTTCCTTTTCGCCCTATACTTCCCATGGTTGATCCCTGAAAAAGCACTTCTTCTTAGGTATACTATGCACCCCGATGGTGTCCTCAAACCTAAGGGCAATACTTTTAAAAGTGCCTTGGGAGCCTAAGTTCCAGTGGGAGCCTATAGCACAACAGCTACTAAGGTTTGGATCCTTCATATGCATCCTTGAGGAGAAGAGTCACTTGCATCCACTAATTTGTGCAGCCCTCTACTGTAGTAACAATATTACCTCGAGCTTTCAGATGCTTAACTTTATGCGAGTAGACCCACTGAAGTCAAAGGGAGTTTTCAGTAAGTAAAGTCTGCAGGATCAGGATCTTTGTTAGCATTATGATGTAGAGAAATGAACACAGTGCAATAGTACACTACATTCCAGAGCATCTGAGTCCACGTGGATCCAGTCAGTCACAAACACACATGCAAGATCCAAACAGCAGCCAGTCAAACTGAGAAATCCAGAACGCTTTTCATTTATACTTTTGCTAAATATATTTAATAAAACAATAAACTGAAATAGGGAGATGCCTGAACACAATGGCAAACTATGAACAACTACACAGAAAGCATAAAAATATAATTGCTGTATGTACAAATTACTGGGTGAAATTATATGGCCCGTGTTATGCAGGAGGCCAGAGTAGATTATCATAAAGGCCCTTTCTGGCCTTAATAATATATGAATATTTAGGATTTTTTCAATATGAAGTAGAACAAGGGTTACCATATGTCCGGGTTTCCCTGGACATGTCCGGCTTTTGGGTCTTTAAATAGCCGTCCGGGGGGAATTTGTAAAAAGCTAAAAATTTCTGGGATTTCCCCCCGGACGGCTATTTAAAGACCCAAAAGCTGCTGACAGGGCAGCCGCGCTGGGGGAACTGCGGCAAGCCAGCGCCGCCACTCACCTTTCCTCCCTGGGCCCTGGGGCAGCACGCAGCTGAGAGCTCCCGGCGTGGCGGTGTCAGCCCACGGGGCCCACTACCTGGCCAGCAGGAGCCTGCAGAGCACAGCCTTGCCCCTGCCCCGGCACACAGAGGTCTCGCTCCCCTGCGTGCTGCAGCGGGGCGGGGCTTGTAGACTCCGGCAGAGAGACCTCCCGCCCCTGCCCCCCTCCCCTCGACCCGACCCTAGGAAGGAGCCAGAGGGACTGGGAGGGACCTGCCTGCTGGATGCTTCCTGGGAGCCGCTCCAGGTAAGCACTGCTGGGCTCACCTGGCCCCCTGGCAGGTCCCTCTGGGGTGGCTCCCCTCAGACCCACTGCCCTCAGCCCCCACCCTGACCCTGTTCCCTCTGGCTCCCCCCTCAGTCCCTCCCCTCCCCCATCATCTCACCCGACCCACTGCCCTCAGCCCCCACCCTGACCCTGTTCCCTCTGCCTCCCCCACAGTCCCTCCCCTCCCCCCGATCATCTCACCCTGCATGGATGTGGAAATCTATCCCGGATTCCAGGCTGTCGTTAGCCCCTGGGGCAAAAGATCAGCAGAGGTTTCCAAAGGGAGCCTTTGCAGCCTTTGCTCAGACCCAAACATTTTCACTTAAAAAAAAAAAAAAATACCCAAACCCATCCTGACACCCATCTGCTCTGTCTAGATTTGCTGTTATCCCTGTTGAGGCCAAAGTGGGTTGAAAAATTAAAAATCCATGACACCATTGTGTTGCTTCCCCCTGTGTTGCTCGTTAATCTGATGGACCTGCCGATCATGAATAATGATGAATGCCCTGGGAGCAATGTGTCAAGCAGACAGTTTGTCAAGTAGGAAAGTGAATGCTGAAGCCCTCACAAAATGCAGAGGCTTTTCTTAGCCTGAGCACTGAAAAAGAGCCAGATACCCTGCATGGGTTTGAAGTGACAAGAGCCTAGCGACGGACCAGAGCAGCGCCAGGTTTGAAGTGATGAGGAGGGTCTGTGTCATGACGTCTGCATTTCCACTGAGGACTCGTCCATCGCCAGGGTAGCGCTGGTGCAGGTCTGCCGCCCGGCACAGCAATGCTGAGAGGTGCCAGTGTAGACCCGACCCACTGCCCTCAGCTCCCACCCTGACCCTGTTCCCTCAGCCTCCCCCGCAGTCCCCCCTGTACCTCCCATCCCGAACCCACTGCCCTCAGTCCCTGCCCCCGTTCCAACTGCCTCCCCCACAGTCTCCCTGCTCCCCCCAACCAACTGCCCTCAGCCTTGCCCTACCCCAAATCTCTTCTTCAGCCTCCCCCGTCATCCCACCCCCATCGCTCCCCCTGCTGTCCCACCCCCTCAACTTCCCCCCATTCCAGTCCTGCTCCCCTCTGTCTCATCCCCTCCAGACCCTGTCCCTCTCCCCAACCCCATGACCCTCCCCAGCCCAGCCCCATTGTCTCCCCTGCCCCGCCCCACTCTACACAGCTCTCTCTACCCTGTCCCATTCATGCTCCCCTCAGCCCCTACTCTATTCCCCCCATCCCAGTCCTGTCTCATCCCCCTCAGCCCCCCCAGTCCCAGTCCTGTCCCCCTCAATTCCTCCACCCTGCTTCCCCCGGTCAATCCCCACACACCGACCGACTCCCTTGACCTCCCTCCCCCCAATCCCACTGCCTGGACCCACCCCCGTCCCACTCAGGACATGCATGAAAAAGCAATGGGCTTAAATTGTAGCAAGGGAGAGTTAGGTTCGACATTAGGAAAAACTTCCTAACTGTAAAGGTAGTTAAGTACTGGATAAATTACCTAGAGAGGTTATGGAATAGTTTTTTAAGAGGTTAGACAAACACCTGTCAAGGATGGTCTAGTTGTTATTACTCAGTCCTGCCTCAGTGCAGGGGTTTGACTAGATGACCTGTTGATGTCCCTTCCAGTCCTACATTTCTGTGATTCACACTGAATTGCCTTGTGCCACTGTCTAGTAGTAGTGGCACACAGTTCTCTGACATGCAGGTTTATAAAATTGTAGTTAATATACAGTTTAGAGCATAGCAATTTTAGAGCTTTGCATGTTCATACCAACTGAGCTGAAAATTGTGATCTTGTATTCAAAACTATTAAGATGTGGGCTGAAATAAAATCAGCATGAATTGCTCAACAATATCAATGGAATCAGCATTGCGCTGCTATATATTGTAAAACATTACAGTGAAATCTTGCAAGTATTACATAGCACACCGCCTTGCCCAAGTGGTAACTAAGCAGAACATCTTCCTGTTTCAACATTCTTAACTTGTATCCCTCCTAGAAGTTTTTTTTTTTTTTCAAACACTGAATGCTGCTAAGTTATGAGTTTTAGCAGGTTTTTTTTCTTTTAAACCACAGCACTGAACGTTACTCTAAAATTGTTTTCCAAATATTCTTAAACTCCCAGTTTATCCCCCGCTGATGTTCATTGTGAAAAGTATTGCAGGTCTAATAATAATATTTGGCACTTCTGTAATTCACTGTCCAACATGTGTTTTGTGTCCTCCTCTGGTGGATTTTTAGAGGATAACCGTATAGCTACCAGCTAAGGGAGTTATAACTTGAACTCAAGTAGTAGAAGCTCATGCTTTTAAGTCTGGATGGCTCGGGTTCAATCTTTTGTGACTAGCTATGATGGAGGTTGCTACACTTATAATCCCTTTAATCAGAGGTTCTGAATATGCTTTGTTGTAGGCAGAGCTAGCCTATAGTTAAGCAACCGAAAATTTAGAATGGGAAGTGTTGAAATGTTGGGAAGCCTTATAATTTTGCCAATCTGGAACGAACATCCCATCTGAGGGATGGGGGCGGGGAGAGAGGAGAGTGAGACAGGACCAGGAAACTGGGACAAGGAATCCAGAGCGGTAGTGGGGGGCAGTTGAAATCAGATGAGGAGCTGGGGCGGGTTAGACAGCAATAGGATAGACATAGACTGGAGGGGACGGGGAAGAAGGGTTTTTGACTACTAGAGAACACTCCGTTCTCCGAACATTTGATTCTCGGGAAGCAGGGGAAGGGGAGGAGCAGGGGGACGGAGCGTTCAGGGGAAGGGGTGGAGTCAGGGTGGGGACTTTGGGGAAGGGGCGGAGTTGGGGCAGGGCCGGGGCCCCTTGGAGTGTCCTCTTTTTCCAGGACTGCAATATGGTAACCCTAGTAGAACCTCATTAATTTGTTAATTTGCAAAACAACAAGGCCCAGATTTTGCATGCACAAAGATAGCAGTACCTTTCAAAATGAAGTAACTTACACAGGGGCATTAATGGAAATCAGTGACGTTTTTACTGTATCAATAATACTACAATTTTAGCCAAGTACATCTATTATTTAAAGCAGAAATACTAGCAAACTAAAATGTAGAGCTAGGTGAAGCTCTGGAAAATACAAAAATGATAGTTCTCCGTGTTAAACTATTCTTACCTGACTGTGTCCACCAGTGCTGATACAGCATGCCCGGAGTTTATACAAAGTGCCTGGTTTCAAGTGAGTACAGGTATATTCTGTAGCAGATCCACTATATGCCACTTCCCACTGATTTGCTGTAAAATTAAATGAATTCATTCAAGTTTGCTTTTGAAAACAACGCACACTCTCTCTCTTTCTCTGTACATGGCTACTATTCCTCAAGGGAGTTATATACGAGAAAGAAAATCTTTAACATGGTTTTATACAAATACTTGAATCCTTTTTTTATGAAAATAAAATGTTCATACACTATTAATGACTATATTATTATTTCTTAAAGAAATCTTTTAAAAAGAAAACTAAGTATAGTCCTGGAACCTTAAATTCCACTGTCCTACAGAAAGGGACAGGGACACGTAAAAACATGAACAACTCCAAAACAAACTAAAAACAACCCAGGTACTCAGTGTCAGCATAATCCAACCTGCAGTCCAGGACAAGTGGCACTTTAAGGCTGCAGATCAGCAACTGTGGCTGGCTCTTACATGGGATGCAAAGAGGAGCAAGGGCCACTTGCTTCTTCCTTCATATCTTCCCCTCAGCACTTATGTAAGGAGCAGCCACAATCTGGTCCTACTTAAAGATCACTTTATTTTCCAATAAAAAGGGGCCACAGTCAAAGTACTCCAGTCACTGGATTGTGGGGTAGCCTCCTATAAGTCACTTTACCTCTGTTGTCTAGTTTTCCTGTCAATAAAATTGGTATAATACCACCTACTTCACATAGATGTTTGCAGTGCTTAAAATGGTCTGAGAAAAGTGTGTGTGGGGGGGGAGAGTGGGGGATCCTATCACAATCTGGGAGCAGCAGCTTTAGTAAGACAGTTGCTAATGTACACCCTTCAGCAACCCGGCTTGATTTTTACCTTGTTTTCCAGGTCTGCAACCCCTTGCACCTGCCTGCACCCCACATCCCGCCCACTTTAAGTGGTGGGTGCTTAATTCATTAAAGTTTGAAGTCTTAGGAAAAAGGTGCACAGAAATACAATGTGATAATAATGATATTATATTAGAAGTAATAATATTCTACAAATTGATAACATTTTAACCAGACACAAATGGCACACGCATAACTTAGATAGCCTAGGAATCCATGATAATTAACAATAGCAAACATTAAACAGTTTAATAACATTTTAACTCAGGTCGTGTCTACACTAGGAACACTTTACTGGTACAGGAATACCAGTATGCTATACCAGCAAAGTGCTCCTAGCATGGAAGTAGCTATACTGGCAAAGCTGTCTTTGTATTGGTATAGTGAAACCAGGCCCCACGAGTAAAACAAGCTTTACTGGTAAAAGCACAGCTCTTTGCCTGTATTATTGCATCTACACTAGGGATGTCTGCTGCCACACCTGTGTCAGTCAGAGATCACACCTCTTTGCACCTCTGACTGACATAGCCAAGCAGGCAGAAGTCTGTAGTGCAGATATAGCCTAGGCCAGAGATTATTTTTTTTCAATTTACGTTTTAATGTAAAAGTTGGTTTTATATTTAATGTTTGATAAAATTAATAAAGGGTACAGAACAGATGCCAGACTAAACTGTTTATCTAATAATATCATCTATGATATTTGATACAATTGTTTCTTGTATTATTATTACATTATTAATTAAAAAAAATATTAATTTAAAAAAATATTAATAGCTGAAAAAGCCAGGTTTTTTAACTGTAGAATACATATAGCCACAATGTATTGGAATAGATAGATTCTTGTCAAATTTACCTTCAGAATTTCCTTCAGAAATCTCCAATAGGTATTTTAGGATTTCTGAACCGCCATTATCTTGTGGAGTATCTGAAAAATGAGCAACACCTTTATTAATAAATTTGATTTGAAAAATGGAATCTACAAGAAAATAAAGAATACAGAGACAGATTTTGATCCTACAAAAATCACACATATATCTAGTAAGGAAAGCACTTGTCAGATGTACTAATTACAGCATAAAGACCTAATGCTGTATGGTGCAAAGGGCTCTCTGGTCAGCACCTTGCAGATTTTATTCTAATGAACTATCCGTACTGTAACAGATTCATTAGGGCACAAATAACCCAAAACAGGGTTGATGGAGGATATTTACTGCAAATAGCTGCTGTCTGACTGAATCAACAAGACTAAAGCTGATGATAAAAATAATTAGATGCTGACAAATGTGGCATTCATAATTCTAAAGATGATGATTTTAGGATCCACTCTTAATCTACAGATCATTTCCAGACAACTTGGAATCTTAGAATACACTGTTGATTTGTTAACCATACCGCATACACCTCTACCCCGCTATAACGCGACCCGATAGAACACGGGTTCGCATATAGCGCGGTAGCAGCAGGGCTCTGGCGGCGCTTTAAAGGGTCCGGGGCTCCGGCTGCTGCGGGGAGCCCCGGGCCCTTTAAATCACCGCTGGAGCCCTGCCCTTGCTACCCTGATATAACGGCGTTTCACCTATAACACAGTAGGGAGTTTTGGCTCCCCACGACCGCATTATATTGGGGTAGAGGTGTACTTTGACTCAAACATTCTGCTCTTGCTACTTGAGTGGAATCAGGAGCTTAAACAGGTTATTGGAATGTATTTTTAATGTTTACACAAAGCTCTGATTCCAGGGTGTCTGGTTTTCAAAACTGATGTCTGGAATCCTTTATCATCATCATTGGCTGCTCATAAACATGTTACATAGTCACCTCACGGAAGACATGGTTCCTGTCTCAAGGAGCTTACATTCTATGTGCAACATGACATACCCACAAAGGATCATGAACAGACAAATTGAGGTGTGGGGGAAGTTGGGAGGGAGAACAATGGTGACATTAAGAAGACTGCTGAGGCGTGGATGTGCTTAGGCTGTTGCATTACATTATTTGTTTAACCTTTCTTGTCCATTTCACTTCTCATAGGCAAGACAGCAGAAGTAAGTTTTTAGGAGGGATCTGACGGAGGAAGCTTAGTAGGCAGGAAAGCACTAAGGAAGCACGGAAGAAGACAAAGAGATATTTGTGAGGGGTATCGAGACTATCATTGGTAGAGCAGATAGGTTGGGATGTGGGCAGGATATACATGATACAGGACCTTGAAAGCAAGGACAGGAAGCCTGAACTTGACATACAGTACAATGGAGAATCAGTGAATTGTCTCAAAGGATTGTGTGTGTGACAGAGTTGGGGGGAGAGAAGATAGCTGAACCACTATACTTTCACTTTATAAATGCCTTTACAAATATTTTTGAGCTCTCTGATTATGAAAAAGTCACAGCTTTTCACCACAGGCTCAGGCATCTCTCAGAATGATCAAATGCTTATCTAACTTTCTGAACAGATTCACCTCTGGGCTGAGAAGCAGCATGCGAAATCTGAGCCTAATGTGCCATTCGCATAGGTTTTGTTTACACTTAATTTATGTTATGCCATGAGAAAATTGTGTTACAGCAAACTGAATGGGTTAGCTTACCCCATTTAACGCCAAAGCCATGAGATGTTATTGACCCTTTAATAACAGGTCTGGTAGGAGGTCCTGGCCTGTCTGGGCTTGTTGTGCAGACCAAAATTTCACTTGGACAACTCTTTCCTTCCACATTAGAAGCAATCAGCTGAAACAAAAACACAACTAATGTAACTATTCAGTTCTCTTTTCTGGCAGCTTTGCATGAATTAATCTAATATAGTCCATACAAATATTGCTTATTAAAATAGACAGGACTATCAAGTCACAGCAAATTGTGTATGATTCTAACAATAGGTAATTGATCATAAAATTGTTTCATTAGTAAGTACCATCTGAGTTTTTCTCTGGCCCTACCAGTACTTTGTTGCAGTAAATTAAGATAAGAAAATTCTTAATGTCTTTTTTAAAGCAAGGGTCACATGGCCATCCATTGTTATTTATCCACAGAGAAGGTAAATAATGGTCGTTTCAGAATGTATTACTGTTATTTGTACAGTATTACAATAGTGCTTAGGAGCCCAAGTTATGAACCAGGACCCCATGTTAGGGTGACCAGATGTCCCAATTTTATAGGGACAGTCCCGATACTTGGGGCTTTTTCTTATATAGGCTCCTATTACCCCGCAGCCCCATCCCGATTTTTCACACTTGCTATCTGGTCACCCTACCCCATGTGCTGTACAAACAAAGAACACAGAGCAACAAAAACATGAGGAGAGTTACAGGCACACCTAACATAGGCTAATCTGCACTTATTGAAGCACAAAAGATACATCTGAAGTATATGCTCTATAGGCCAAATATTGAAGTCTTTACTCAGGAAAAACTCCGAGTGATGTCAGTGGGAATTTTGCTAGACTGAGTAAAGACTTCAGGATTCGGCTCTAAATATGTTGCACAGGAATTGAATATTGAATCAACTATTACAAATACTAATTATAAATACAAACTAGCAAGTTTTTCTACCTGGGAGCCTCAGCTAATCCCCTGGTAACTCCCCTTTCAATCATCTCTTCCATCAAAGGCCTCAAATTACAAAGATCCTCTCTGCTGAGGGTAAAAAGTTGGATGGGTCTCCCTCCATAGCCAGTTAATGTTACTCCCTGCAGTCAGATGGCAGAGAGGGAGCATGTGTGTTACTAGAAACCAATATAAGTTCTTGGAACAACTAGTCCTGAAACCCACAGGAGGAGAGGATATTTTTGATTTAGCTCTAAGTGGAGCACAGGATTTGGTCCAAGAGGTAGATATAGCTGAACTACTTGGTAATACAGTAACTCCTCACTTAAGTCATCCCGCTTAATGTTGTTTCATTGTTACGTTGCTGATCAATTAGAGAACATGCTCATTTAAAGTTGTGCAATGCTCCCTAATACCGTTGTTTGGCAGCCGCCTGCTTTGTTCACTGCTTGCAGAAAGAGCAGCCCGTTGGAACTAGCTGGTGGGGGCTTGGAACCAGGGTGGACCAGAAGCCCCCCTATCAGCTCCCCTAAGTTCCCTGTGAGGCAGCTGCCCAGGAAGCTATCAATTGCCGGGCAGTTCAGCTGTCCCTCCCCCCACTGCCGTGTGCTGCTCCTGCCTCTGCCTTGGAGCCCCGGAGCCTCCTGCTTGCTGTGCAAGGGGGGGAAAAGAGGGGTGCTAATGTCAGGGTGTCCCCCTCGCTCCTGTACCTCATCTCCTTAGAGCGGGGGAAGGGGGGAATGACACGACAAGGCTCAGGATGGAGGGAGCTTGCTGGCAGTGGCTGCTATCTCAACTTGCTGATCTATTTAAAAAGGCAGTGTACTTAGAGTAGGATCAGCGTACTTAAAGGGGCAATGCACGTGTCTCTCTCTGCTATGCTGTCTCCCCTCCCTCCATTCGTGCTGTCTTGTAGAGTGTGAGGCTACATTAACAACAATGTGTTAACCCTTGAGGGCTCAGCCAAGTGCTAGTTCATCATTTAGCAGTAAGGCATTCCCTGGGAAATATCCCACCCTCTGACTTCATCACCTCAACCAAGTTTCACAATCATCATTCCTGTGTACAGTATTAAATTGTTTGTTTAAAACTTAGACTGTGTGTGTGTGTGTATATATGTATATATAAAATATAGTTTTTTGTCTGGCGAAAAAAATTTCCCTGGAACCTAACTCCCCCATTTAAATTAATTCTTATGGGGAAATTAGATTCACTTAACATTGTTTTGCTTAAAGTAGCATTTTTCAGGAACATAACTACAACGTTAAGTGAAGAGTTACTGTAGTGACCATAATATAATACAATTTAACAGCCTTGTGGGGAGGAAAACACCAAAGAAGCCCATCACAACAGCATTTAACTTCAGAAAGGGGAACTACACAAAAATGAGGAAGCTAGTTACCGGAAATTAAAAGGTGCAATCCCAAAAGTGAAATGCCTGCAAGCTACATGGAAACTATTTAAAAACACCAGAGAGCCTCAAATTAAATGTATACCCCAAATTAAAAAACATAGTAAGAAGACCAAAAAGGGGCCATCACTGCTAAATAACAGAGTAAAACAGGCAGCTAGAGGCAAAAAGGCATCCTTTAAAAATTGGAAGTCAAATCCTACCGAGAAAAATAGAAAGGAGCATAAACTCTGGAAAGTCGAGTATAAAAGTACAATTAGGTAGACCAAAAAAGTATTTGAAGAGCAACTAGCCAAAGATGCAAAAACTAACAGCAACATTTTTTTAAAGTACATCAGAAGCAGGAAGACTGCTAAACAATCAGTGGGGCTGCTGGATGACAGAGGTACTAAAGGAGCACTCAAGGACGATAAGGCCATAGCGGAGAAACTAAATGATTCTTTGCATTGGTCTTCATTGCAGAGGATGTGAGAGAGATTCCCAAACCTGAGCCATTCTTTTTAGGTGACAAATCTGAGGAAGTTGAGGTACCATGAGAGGACATTTTGAAACAAATTGATAAATTAAACAGTAATAAAGTTCCCAGGACCAGATGGTATTTACCCAAGAGTTCTGATGGAACTCAGATGCGAAATTGCAGAACTACTAACTGTGATGTGTAACCTATCATTTAAATCAGCTTCTGTACCAGATGACTGGAGGATAGCTAATGTGACGCCAATTTTTAAAAAAGGTTCCAGAGGTGATCCTGGCAATTACAGGCCAGTAAGCCTAACTTAAGTACCAGGCAAATTGGTTGAAACTACAGTAAAGATCAGAATTATGAGACACACAGATGAACACAATTTGTTGGAGAAGAGTCAACATGGCTTTTGTAAAGGGAAATCATGCCTCACCAATCTATTAGAATTCTTTGAGGGGGTCAACAAATATGTGGACAAGGGTGATCCAGTGGATATAGTGTACTTAGACTTTCAGAAAGCCTTTGACTAGATCCTTCACCAAAGGTTCTTAGGCAAAATAGCTTCATCTTTGACCCACTGACATTGTAGTGCATGTTCTTGAGATGAAAGAAATTTTACCCTCTTGAGCTTTCAATATTCATACAAAAATTAAACAAAGCTGTTTTCAGATATTTACTCTGTAAAATAATGGTTATGTGCTGGAAGCCCAGTGAATATGAACTTTAGAGGTAATAGCCTCTTTCCACACAATATGTAGTACTTGCAATAAAAAGTGCATGGAGTGATGCCACCTTGTGGAGAAATGATAAATTTACAGGCATGGGCTTTTCAAAGGCCTGACAGCCTGGACTGTTATGTTAGCGAGCAGTTATTTAGCACTCCTCTTGCATAAAATCAGACATAGTAATCTTGGGCATTTTTATTAGTAAATAACACTCAGCACCTGTATTGTGCTTGACATCTTCAAAGTTCTGTATTAATGAGACAGACTTCTGAATTTTGTTATAAGTTAAAAGATAGATTTTTATGAGTTATAAAAACGTATCTTAGCTTGCGCTATCACTAGAAGAAGAAAACATAGGACATTAAATATAAACTTGCTTGACAATCAGAAATCCACACGTAATAGATGGGAAAGCTTCATTTGCCATATGTTGGGTGAACCTGTCTCCCTGAGTGCTGGGAATGTCCCTGTTTTCAGGGCCTGTTTCAGTGTCCCTGTCTGTTTTCCAAGAACAGTGTTTCTCTGTCCCGGTTTCTGTAACCAGTGCAGACTGGCCACCTGGGAGTTACACCACAAGGACCATTGGAGCCCTAAGTCATGCTGTTACATGTTGACACCTTGTCCTCCCAGGATGCCTTCCAGCAGCACCCCTGCTGCACAAGCCCTTAACCCAGCACCTCCTCCATGTGCACAGAGTGAAATCTACAGGGCAAGCCCTTCACGATTACACTCTGTGGAACAAAGGACTGTATCCTCCTCAAAAAGTCTAAGAAATTAACATGTTCTGATGTAAAACATTTTAACTATAACATTATCATCATTGGAAAAGAGGCCTGTCAAAGGAGGAGACATTTTTTCCACACCTATCAGGTTTTAATCAGAGGAAGGATTTGTGTTTGATAGCTCAGTTTTTCAGTGTTATGGGGTTCTTGTCGTGCAGATCTTTTCAAAATGTGCTGCAACAGAAAAAGGAAAGAAACAAACAAACTTACCCTAAATTTGTATTGTGTGCTTCTTCTGAGATTTTTCACAGTACAGGTTAGCTCTTCTCCAGTGTACTTTGGGTGAAACACGCTATCCTAAAATTTTAATCAAGAACAAACCAAGTTTCTATATATTATCATCAGCATGTACAGATGACATTTGTATCACACAACACAGCTACGATTCATCATGTCAGTACTGATTCCAAAAGTTTCTCGTTTTCTGTAATCTACCATTGTCATGGTAATTATTTTCTAAAAAGGTGGAGTGACTAATTGAGCTGAATCATGTGCCATTTTGCTATAACGTAAGAAAGCAATTTAGTTAACCGTTTAATATATTTAATAGAAACGCAAGCGACAGTCTATTCCAGAAAGCAAGTATCATACATAGATGTAGGCAGAATGTGGCAGACTGAATTGTTTTAAGGATGAATTACTCCAAATCCTGACTTTTTCCTTGTGGATTTCTAAGTGGGATTCTGCACGACTCTGCATTACAGACTTGTACCTGACTTTGCTAAGTCTACGAGGTCTCCGTTCTGGTGCGAAGCAGAACGTTGTCATCTTAGTGTGTGACTCAGGCATAAACAGCCAGGTAAGTCATACAGCTCAATCCTGCAAAACGTTAAGCACTCCGCGAGATGTGGCGTGCCCCCATCTCCACCTGACTACAATCAGAGTTGAAGGCATTCAGCACTTCACAGGAGGGCTCAGGTCTTTTCAGGATCACACCGTTACTCAATGAATAAACTGTTTATAGTGAGTCACCAATGTAATAGAAAGCCGTTTTTTCAAATAGAACTGGGAACACAGAATTTATTTGGATAAAGAAAGGTTGAAAGAAAAAGAGGAGCTTTTCGTTTTGGTGATGCACCCCAGGAAATATCCCCTAAATTCAGACACTGGCCTTTTTTTTTTTTTTTTTTTTTTTAAATACAAAGCATTCTACTAAACTCATCCTTCTTTTGAGGAGACTTCAGTGAGATCTTGTACAGTAACTATGTAAATATCAGAACAGAAATGTTCTCAATAATACAGGGCATAGTCTCTTCAATGGGGTTGCACCTATACAAGTGAGTAGAGAATTTGGTCCACGCTATCCACTTTATACTACTACTAACACAGAACTTACATTATCTTCCTCCTGAATTTCCAGGGTGTAAGAAATCACTTCTTCTGGTGTACATCCTTCTGCCTTATTCCACTGCAATGTGATCCACGTGACGCCTGCTCGAACCAATCTTGGTGCAGAAGGGGTCTGAGGAATATTACCCGATGTGTAGCACACCACTTCCTGGCTGTACCCGCTGTACAGGAACAGAGAGAAAGAAGATATCACAATTTTTTTTTCCAAACTGCATTGTTTTCATATATTGGTATAGAAATATATTGTTAGAATATATAGGCATATAAACTATATATAAGCGCATACAAAAATATTACAGTAAAAAGACATTCAGATTGCAAATCAAGCACTCAAAAGTTAGGGAATGCCAGAATTAAGAATGCCTGTGCAACCTCAATTCAGACCCCTTGTCCACATGCATTATAACACAATCTTTAAGGAGATGTTTGCATGCATTTATTTCTACAGGACCTCTGTCTCATTCAGTGCACACAGGAAGGATGGTGATCTCTGAGTGAGCAGTTAGTCAATATTTGTTTTCTCCTCATTGTCCAGTGTGTTGCCCCTTTGCCTTCCTTACTGCACTCCATCCAAACCCCATACCAAACAGTGAATTATTAACTTCCTCATGGATATTTTTATGGATCTCATCACCATCAGAGTGCTTCAAAAACATAAATTAAATTATCTCCCCTGTGAGGTAGGAAGGTATTATTAAGCCCATTTTAAAAATGGGAACTGAAGCACAAGAATGAATAAAGCTAAAAGTGTCCATTGATTTTGGGTTCAAAGCACAGCTCCTATGTACTTCAGTTGGAGTTGCTTAGCACTTCCACAAATCTGGCCCCAGGTGACTCAATCTAGGGTCACAGAAAAATCAGGAACACACAGTTATTAGCCACCTATGAAATTCTGGTTTAAATGACTTACTTAGCATCACATAGAAACTCTCTGGCAAAAGGCAGAGAGAGAATCCAATTCTCCAGAACAACCTTTAACTGCCTTAATCATGAGACCAGGGTTCTCTTCCCGCTTCCCCATGCTGAATTTGCTACATATCTTCGAACTTCTGCAACAAATGAGGCAGGGATCCTGCAGACAAAAGCCTCATTCACTACACAACCCTGATTCATCCCCAGGATATGGTCCATCCTGTGCATTGAATAAGGCAGGCATTGTGTGGAAAATACAATGTGAGATCACGTAATTAAAGACAGTCTCATAAGGCACATGCCCAGGCAACCTTAATTCTAGCATTTCCTAACTTTTGTGTGCTTGATATTGCAATCTTAAGGTTTTCTATTTTTGTGTGTAATTTTCTGTTTTTAAAAAAGCAAATGGGAAAAAAAAAATCAGAAATTTCTTTATGCGGTGCCATATTGACATGGTTCCTTAGCAGGGTTTGAACCTTTTGATTTAAAACAGACCTCTGCCACTTGAGCTAACAGAGTAACTGTGAGTAGTAGAAGTCTGTTAACCTCTGTGTGGGCCAGCCATTAGAAGAGGATGAGAGACACACTGGGCGAGTAGGTTTCAGAGATATTTGCTGAGAACAGAGGAATGTTAGTACTTAGGAAATGCGGATTCCATTCCTGGTCTGGAGGGAAGTAATGTTCTAGTAAATACAGACCCTTCTGCTCCTGTCCCCTCTCATATATCCTTGACAAATCTGTCCCCTTGTGTTCCTGTCCCTCCGGCTTCTATTTTCCTCTGCTCTTGTCCCCACCAGCTTCTGTTCCGTGGGTCTGTCCTCTGCTAGCCTGTTCCTCTCCAACCTCCTCCCTTCCTCACCGAGGTCTACACTACAGACCTGTATCGGTATAACTACATTGCTCAGGGGTGTGAAAAATCTACACCTCCTGAGTGACGTAGTTATATTGACCTAACCCCCCATATACACAGTGCCACATCGACAGGAGAGCTTCTCCCATCAACATAGCTGCCACCTCTTGGGGAGGGGGATTAAAGACACCGACAGGAGAAGCTCTCCTGTTGGCTTAGGAGTGTTGTCATTAAAGCACTACAGCTGTGCTGCTGTAGCCCTGTATGTGAAGATAATCCCTGAGTCAGGTTGCTTCCTTTTCCTCTATACTACCTGGGTTCCAGCAGGGGGATCAGTTAGAGCATGGGCGAGACCGTCTATCTGCTCTCAGTTCCACAGCAGGCTCATGCTAAAGAGCAACTGGAGGAATAGTCCTGCTTAGCCCCAGAATAGAGCATGCTCAGTAGGCTCTCAAGGGTGGAACAGAGTTCTGTGGGGGTAGAACATGCTCAATGGAGATGGAATGTTTGGAGAATTTTGCAATTAGCCTCTAACAAACCCCTATTGAGTAAGTGCAAATAGCTACTTTTAGACAACTACCAGTCAAATTTTGGTGGATTTTCACGGGGACAGCAAACGGCAATTCTCTGACCCTAGCACTCTCCCTGCTAATTTTCAAGTCCTTACTCCAGAGTATGAAGGCATTAGAGCTTCTCCACTAAGAGAGTTATAATATGAAAGGACTGACCATGAATATAACTGCCCCAACCCTCAGCTCACTCCCACCTCAATAATGTGAGAAAAATTGGGTTTTGGAACATGTCCAGAAGATTAACAAAACTGGGATTTGGCAAACCAGGGATGGGGAGGACATGTTCCAAAACTGAGGACCCTTCACAGACAATGCTCTGTCAGCAGTCCCCTCTCATTTATATTACACCTCTGCTGACAAGAGAGAGGGTGTTTCACAGAGAAAAGATGATCTCTCGGGGTATGTGGATAAGGGAATCCATGTGCAAACTCTTGAGAAATAAAGGCCAATGATATCTAGAGGAAGAAGACAGACATTAACAGAGTTGCTTTATTAAACCATATATGGCTAGGAACTGCATTTTCAGGACTTTTAAAATGGCAGAATTTCCCCTCAGAAAAACACATATGTATCTCTCTGGGTATCTGTACTTTTTCCTTCATTCTTTTATTTCCCTCTTCAGCTAAACATTCCAAGTCACAAAACAATGAAAAGGGACTAATAATTTTTAAAATACGTATTTTTGTACATTTCAAAAATTATGTCCCCCTTCCTCCAATGAGTTTGTATGCGGGCAAACTCTGCGCCAGCTAAAATGCCCACACAGGGAAACTATTGTGTATACTCTGGCGCTCTAGCTGTTGTAACTTCTTCTGTCCAGTGGTTTCTAGCAGCTCCCTGATCTTGCAAAACCCATTAGCCAGATTTCCCACCGATTCCCACCAATTTCCACTGGCCTGAACTTAACTCCAGGTGTGAGGGAACGGAGAATCAGGACCCACACCTTGCTAAAACCCCCTTGAGCAGTGTTAGCCCACTCTTGCCCCTATCTGCTATTCCATTTGTTTTACTCTCCTGCTGGCTGATCCACCTAAGGCTTGCCAAAGGAGGAAGTGAGTACAAACTTTGCTGTAGTGCTGAAAGAAGACAAAGGAACATCACTTAAAAAAAAAGCAGGATTATTTTCAAAATCTGTAACAACTTCTACAGGCTTGTTGTTTTTTTTGGTTCCCCAAGATCCCTAGTGGGAACTTTACATAACAGATGTGTGTTCTTTTGGTATTAGAAACAGGCCACAAAACATCATTTAACACCTCCAAAGGGGACCATCCTCTTAGATCCATTTCATCATTCTGAAAACTTCAAGTCAGTTCCCTGTGAGGTGAGTGAAAGTTCTCAGAGGATCTATTCTAAGAGCACTATTTGTAGAGCAATAAAACTTCAGCCATTTAATAGAGAGCCCAAAGGGAAAAAATCTAGCAGCCTCTCAGTACAGATACTGTCATTTAGAGTTAAGCCTTTTGAATGCCTTTGCCATGGCAGAGATAACATTGATAAGAAATAACTTACCTAGTGCCTATGTCATTCTGAGCTGCTAATCTGAAGGTGTAGCCCACAGCTGGACAAAGCTTAGTCAATTTGCAATGCTTTTGGCTCCCGAAGTAACATTCTCTGAAACCATTGTTTCTTTTTCCCTAGAAAGAAAATGATCCATTATTGTTTCTTCTCTTAACATAGCTAATGAAATAAATCCAGACATATTTTATTGATCATTTTATTGCTTACTTTCTTACTTACTAAAATGACCAATTATTGACATTAGGGTTAAACACTTTTGCGCAAATTAGCACCAGCAATATTAAAGAGGTCTAAACAATTTAAGCCATGGCAGCTTCATTTTAAATAGGTTTCAGTGTGTGTTGTATTCAGTCTGTAATCAGATTGCCCATAGGGCTTCAATCTTACTCTCATGACACAGTTCTTCCAGTTCTGTAGCATCACTTATAGCGAATCCACCTACTTCAGTAACTCTTCAATTTATCCTATTTATGAATCAAAATCTGTATGAGTACAAACCCAATTAAAGGTGAGATTTCCCCACAAGTCAGTACCACCTCTCAGCTTGGCCAAAAAACTACACAGAGCCTGCAGCTACTAGTCCTTGTAGATCAGGGGTAGGCAACCTATGGCACGCGTGCCAAAGGCGGCACGCAAGCTGATTTTCAGTGGCACTCACACTGCCCAGGTCCTGGCCACCGGTCCGGGGGGCTCTGCATTTTAATTTAATTTTAAATGAAGCTTCTTAAACATTTTAAAAACCTTATTTACTTTACATACAACAATAGTTTAGTTATATATTATAGACTTATAGAAAGAGGCCTTCTAAAAACGTTAAAATGTATTATTGGCACGCAAAACCTTAAATTACACTGAATAATGAAGACTCGGCACACCACTTCTGAAAGGTTGCCGACCCCATTGTAGATGCTATCTTCTGACCTGAACTACAATTTTAATCCCCATTCTATCTCCTAATTTTTCCCCCACAAGGGGGCTCTCACTCCTCATGGTCTAGAAGGTGCAACATACCAGCAATGGTCTACAGAGAACAGCAGGGGTCCAACCTTTGGCTCAGCAGCACAAAGCACTCTTTACTGCCGCCCTAAAGGGGCAGCTAAGGCTTCTTCCATCACAGAGGAATATTTGGGTGGTGGAAAGCTGATCTAGCCAGTTCCCTTTAGAATAAGTGGCATGCCACGGATAGGAAGGGTATTTATTAGGGATGGGAGAGGTGACGCAGGGCAGACAGCATACTCAGCTGCTGGAGGCATAATTTAGAGCACCTTTGAAGCTGCTCTAAGTAATGCTGGGAGTCATTTCAGGCCCCGACCTACCCAGGTTTGGAGGAACAGCAATGGGGCAATAAGAGACACCTTTCCCCCCCGCATCTTCTCTCAGCTGCATCAAGGGTAAACTGAGTGCAACTAAGAATTGAGTCTATGGTTTCCAGAAGCCCTTCCCTCCCCCATCCCCTTTTTAATGAATAATTCTCAATCCAATCCCACTCTTAAATATTTCATTCAGTGAAAGAACTGAGCTCAGCTTTACACAAATATATTTCCTCGATATTCTGGACTTTCCTATTGTAAGCAACTTTGTTTGCACATCTGGTAACAATCTTCTTGGAAATCATTTAGGTTCTGAATTTAAAGTGGACCTGAAAAAGAGACTGCTTAACCTCAAGTAATGTGATTGGTCTGTAGTGCAGTAGCTTTGAGAGGGCTTTTAGCTCTTCAGTCTACGAAATATTAATGTAAAATTCATTGAGAATAATGTTCTGAAGCAACAGGACACGAGAGCAGAGCACAGTCCCCTCTTCCAGGGAGGGAATAGTCATGCTATTGCCCTAAAATTGACCCACAAGCAAACGTAATCCTAGTCTCTGCAATCTCTGCAAATGTGAAAGTCCCATTATACAGCTAGTTATTTTTGTCACCCTTCTCTGGGCCTTTTTAACTTTGTCTTCTATCTGGGTAAAATTCACACTGTGCAGAGGGCCAATACAAGACTTGTGTGTTTCATGATCTGAATGCTGGGTAATAACATGAGAGGCCGCTACGTTTCGAAAACTAAACTGGCTTTTTATTAAATAGAACTATTTACAGAGATGCTGCAACTGCACCAAGCATGCAAGCCACCTGCAAACAGACTGACCTCCCGGTGCTTCCTCAAAACTCTTCCTTCCTGCAACCTGTGCTCCCCTCCCTCCAAGTGCCATGCAGGTTGCACCACTTAATCCTAGTTTGAGGGTTTCAATGACACCTAAGTGGTGAATAAATCCTGTGCTGGCCCCTCTGCACAGGGGAGAATTTCACTCTTTTCCTTTAGACTGCAACATGGAGAAAAAAGCACAAGAGACGGAAAGGACTGGAAATGAAATTTCTTCCCCAGGTACCAAGCCTGAATAGATGAGTTTGGTGCAGGGGCTTCTCATGAAATCCTCCCCCAGCAAGCCAAAGCAGTAGAAGGTGCGAATGGCTGCTGTCTCTAGCTGCAGGTTCATTAGCCCTTCCCCCATTCCTTCCCTGGCCCAAGATTCAATCATTGGAGTCAGGTTTCAGAGTGGTAGCCGTGTTACTCTGTATCAGCAAAAAGAATGAGGAGTACTTGTGGCACCTTAGAGACTAACAAATTTATTTGAGCATAAGCTTTCGTGGGATAAATCCCACTTCATTAGATGCACGCAGTGGAAAATACAGTAGGAAGATATATAGATATATATATATACACACACACACACAACATGAAAAAATGGGTGTTGCCATACCAATTCTAATGAGACTAATTGATTAAGGTGGGCTATTTACGAAAGCTTATGCTCAAATAAATGTGTTAGTCTCTAAGGTGCCACAAGTACTCCTGTTCTTTTTGTCAGTCATTGGAGTGTAGCCCATGCAGGGTGCTCACATCAGTGTATTGGTGGAGCTTAAGTCTCTTGTACACTGGTGAGTCATACATAGAGTTCCCCAAATTGTGCCTCCCTCCCCCACACAATGAAATTCCAACAGATTAATTATGGACTTGTCTACACTGTCAAGCTTCTGCGTAGTAAAGCAGCTTTTTGCACTCAAACTGCAGATGTGTACACACTGCCAAGCCACTTTGTGCGCAGAAACTCCTCAGTTGCAGCGCTGCAATAAAACCACCTCGACGAGAGTCCTAAGGCTCAGAGGTTCCAGCGAAGAAACTTGATTGCTTTCTGCACTGTAACTGGCCTCCCGAGCTGTCCCATAATGCCTCAAGGGACCGCTTGTTTTGAACTTGGCTGCCAGGGAGACATGCGCCCCCCCCCCCCTTCAAAGCACCTTTTCTGACAGCCTTTGAGCCCTGTGCTGATCTACTCTGGGACACAAAGCAAACCATTAATGTGGAATGCTTGTGCTGTTCAACACAGAGGGTGTGTGTGTGTGTGATTGCTGTGCAGAGAGCCCAAGAAGGAAGGCAGGGGCTGATGTCGGGGTTTCCCCCTCCCCCAGGACAGGTTGCTTCCTGTTGGTGTCTGAACTTACAAGACAGCATGCTGAAACACTCTCTGTCCCCCAAAACACACTGTCTCTCTTCCCCCCTTCATAAACACACACACACTCCCTGTCACACACTCTCCCCCTCCCCCTTCAGTTGAAAAGCAGCTGGCAATGTAGTAGGATGCCCATGGAACAATGGGATTGGGAAACCTGCATCATGTGATGCTGTGCCTGCACCATGAGGCATTGCAAACCCTTCCCAAAGCACCCTGCAGCCAGTTGCACAGTGGGATAGCTACCACAATGGACTGCTGTCTTTGCTAATGTGGATGTGCTTCAGCGTCACAAGCAGCACAGTGCGGACACACAACCGCGGTTTAATTCCAGCATTTTAATAAAAGTGGTATAACTTGTGGTGCAGAAACTTGCCAGTCTAGAGGCCTCTGCAGTTGTGGAAGAAGGGCCAGGATCTTTCCCTGAAGGCAGTGGGGCCTGTAATTTTGTTAGCATCGAAGTGTCCTTTCCAAGGATTCTACAAACTGATAACACTTCTGTAACTATTGAACCAAACTACCTCAGTGTAATTGGCACTGATCCTGCAAGGATCATTAACATACTGTAGTCACCTGAAAGAAATGAAATGGCTGCACATATTAACCTTGCACAATATGTTAAATGCAACCAGTTTATTCCCAGAAAGATGTTAGCAGACCTCAAATTGGCATAATCACAGAAAGATGATTCCAGGAGAATCTTTCATATGTTTTAGTGTCAAATCTAGGTGACTGCATTTCCATAACAAAAATAGTGGACCCAATTCTCCACTCCTTGCTCCTGCACAACGTGGCAGTCAAACGCTTCTATTTTGAACTGGTAGCACTTTGCACTCATCCGGCACATATGTGAATGAGTATACACAGTGCAGTGCACTGGAGAATTAGGCTCTGTTTTGTCACGGCTACGGAAGCACATGAAAGGGCCTATGTCACAACTCTGAACTTCAAGTTCCTGAGAACGCCCCAAGGAGAGTGTAGCACATCTAGAAAGTGTGTGTACAAAAGCTCAGAACAATCATGCAGACCTCCTGTGATGCACAGAACTTGGAGTCACATGAGGGATATTCAACACATTGACAAACAGCCCTATCTTACTTTTATCCATATGGTACCATTTTCCATTTTCTCAAGAACTCAGTTTAGTGCACAATCTATTTAGATGTTCCCCAGCTGCCCTGGTTGTAATTCTGCTACACAGCTCAGCTAAATTAAGGGAAAAACACTTTAGGATTCAGTGACTCTTATCTAAACTGATGCTTATTTAAAAGATACTTATAAGCTAGAAGTAGTTTATGACACATTAAATACTTTGACAAACACAGCTATTGGATAGAAAACATCCTGGAGAAAGCATGGTAGGTGACGCTTCGCAGTTCAGGGGAAGCATGTCTCAATATCTAGGTTATACAAAATCTATGCACCACACCCACTATATTAAAAAAGTGCAAGTTAGAAAGTGCAGGGTTATTAAGAGAAGGTCTTTCTTCTTTTTAAGAAACACTCTTCTTCAGACTCAGATGCTTTTAATGATGATTTTTTTCTACAACCCTTTAAAAACTGTCCTGATTCTATTACGTTTGATGCGTCTGCAGCAGTGGTTTTTGTTCCTTGTTCCGTTTTTTTTTAACCTTAAGTTTATTTGATCATTTTTCTTTGATTATTGACTATTTATCTGGCAGACAAATGCGGACCTGAATGAAAATTCTGCCTTTTGCTCCCCTCACCAAAAAAACCTCTTGTGGATTGGAGTGAGCAAATGATGAGTGGATTGATTAAGGCATACAATAAGGGGAGTCCTAGCTGAAAATGAAGCAGTCATGGGAGGTTCTGACAAAGCAGTATAAATGCTAATTTCTGAATTAGGAGCCAAGGGCCATCTCCAAAGAATTCCAGCATATTTTTAAATTAATGGAGATGTCCTATCTCCTAGAACTGGAAGGGACCTTGAAAGGTCATTGAGTCCAGCCCCCTGCCTTCACTAGCAGGACCAAGTACTGATTTTGCCCCAGATCCCTAAGTGGCCCCCTCAAGGATTGAACTCACAACGCTGGGTTTAGCAGGCCAATGCTCAAACCACTGAGCTATCCCTCCCCCATATAGCATGCAGCTATAATTTTCATAAAGTTTGGTCAAATCTTTGCAATTTTGCAATCTGTTCCCCAACTTCCCCGCCCCAAAAAACCCTCAGCATACAGTAGATGACAATGTTCAACTTTATAATAATATAAATCTGTTAATGTATACATTTGCTGGCAGAGCTGGTATTGCACATTATGCTGACCTAGTCCGCATTTATTGGTATTTCCAATTACTCAGACTGGCTGGTATTTCAGATTCTATTGGCACTAATTGGAGAGGCTGGCTGATATTTCTAATGATCCTGGCATTAATAGCCTGGAAATAGTCCTTTTTTGAGATTGATGAAAGCTTTAATGCTGGCATAATTTTGGAGAAGAACGGACAAGCTGGCACTGGCTGCTGCCCAGGAGTTGTACAATCTTCCCAGAACCCCCCTCTTTATCCTTCAAATATTCAGCTTCCAAGTTTTAATCTTATAAAGTTTCATAAATTGCTTTCAATACACCTCATCATTTCCTCAAACACATAGCACAGAGGGAGGAAAGACAAGGACAGCAGCCTGTGACATGCTCACTACTGCTTCTTTCTCCAATCCTAAATTCCAGGATGCTCAATTCCACTCCTGATCTTTCCAATGGCAAGTATCTGCTGCAGTGAGTCAGGGCCTGCTCCATGAAGCTGGAACAATGCAGCTCCACCAGTCTGGTAGAAGTTGCAAATTAATTATAATAGAGAGTAACTGCAACCAGCTGAGTGGATTCCAGAAGGAAATTAAAAGTTTTTGTCCATCTATATTGGAAAGGACTTTTTATTAAAAAACAAAAACAAAAAAAAAACAAAAAAAACCAGGAATGCCTTTGTCTCCTGTATTATTAATCTCAGCCCAATCATCGTTTACCATAGGTTTAGTCCAGGGGTGGGCAAACTTTTTGGCCCGAGGGCCACATCTGGGTATGGAAATTGTATGGCGGGCCATGAATGCTCATGAAATTGGGGTTGGGGTGCGGGAGGGGGTGAGGGCTCTGGCTGGGGGTGCAGGCTCCAGGATGGGGCCAGAAATGAGGAGTTCAGGGTGCGGGAGAGGATTTCGGGCTGGGGCGGTGGGGTCCGGGGGGGTTGGGTGAGGGCTCCAGCTGGGGGTGCAGGCTCTGGGGATGAGGGGTTTGGGGTGTAAGAGGCTGCTCCGGACTTGGATCAAGGGGTTCGGAGGGCGGAAGGGAGATCAGAGCTGGGGCAGGGGGTTGGGGCATGGGGGAGGGTGAGGGCTCCGGCTGGGGGTGCAGACTCTGGGGATGAGGGGTTTGGGGTGCAGGAGGGTACTTGTGATGATGTATCCCATAATGCTTTATGGGAATATGACATAACTGGAGTGTGTTTTATGCTACATGTGCCATGTAACATATCTCTGTAAAGGTTATGGTTTACTGAATCTATTCATTCTATTTGTACACATATATCCTTTTTGTACTTGAAGTTATGAATATTGACTGTATACTTGCTTGATTTCTATGTAAGCTTTGTAAGGCATTTGGTCAGCTTCTTTAGAAAGGAATTCGCAAAGTTATGTGCCCAATCAAGAAGCACTTAAGGAACAATGCATCTTGGAATGCTCCAATCCACATAAGAAGTCATCCTGGAGATATACAAGATACCATGTGGGCAATGGCTTCTGCCTGTAAAAACAGTGAGTCATGCATGGACATGTGTCTTGCCCAGGTGACTCCAGAACTCCATCAACTTTGCATAGGAGAGAGGAGGGGGTCTCCACCCACAAAAGAAAGTCTATTTAAGCCTTTGGGAGACCCCTCCATTGGTCTTCAGCTGGCTAAAAAGAGAGCCTCTCCACCCCAAGGATATCTGAAAGAAAGTGGAACAAAGGACAATAACCACGGGGGGGAGGAGGGGGAGAGTGATTGCTGGACCCAGACTAGAAGGAGACTAGTCTGTAAAAGGAAGCTTACTGGTGAGATTTTTATCCGTACTCGGTTGTATTACTGTATTAGGCTTAGATTTGCATGTTTTATTTCATTTTACTTGGTAATTTACTTTGTTCTATCTGTTACTACTTGGAATCACTTAAATCCTACTTTCTGTATTTAATAAAATCACTTTTTACTTATTAATTAACCCAGAGTATGTATTAATACCGGGGGGAGAGGGGGAGGGGCAAAACAGCTGTGCATATCTATCAGTGTTATAGAGGGCGAAAAATTTATGAGTTTACCCAGTATAAGTGTTATACAGGGTAAAATGGATTTATTTGGGTTTAGACCCCACTGGGAGATGGGCATCTGAGTGTTAAAGATAAGAACACTTCTGTAAGCTGCTTTCAGTCAAGCCTACAGCTGTTGGGGGACGTGGGCAGAAGTAGTCTTGGTACATCAGTTGGCAGCTCCCAAGGGGGTTTCTGTGATCAAACCCGTCACAGTATTCAGGGGTTTGGAGGGTGGGAGGGGGAATCAGGACTGGGATAGGGGTGCAGGGGAGGGGTACAGGCTCTGGGCAGCGTTTACCTCAAGTGGCTCCTGGAAGCAGCGGCATGTCCCCACTCGGGCTCCTACGCGGAGGCGTGGCCAGGTGGCTCTGCTGCATGCTGCCCCATCTGCAGGTGCCTCCCCTGCAGCTCCCATTGGCTGTGGTTCCCAGCCAATGGGAGCTGTGGGGCCGGTGCTTGGGGTGGGAGCAGAGTGTGGACTGGAGCCCCCTGGCTGTCCCTACATGTCAGAGTCAGAGGGGGGACATGCTGCTGCTTCTGGGAGCCGCGCGGAGCAGCCCCCAACCCTGCTCCCTGGCTAGAGCGCCAGACCGGGGCAAACCCCAGACTCTGCTCGATGGCCGGATTAAAACAGCTGGTGGGCCGTAGTTTGCCCACCCCTGGTTTAGTCAGTGTCTGTTCAAAAAGGGGATAAGGGAAAATCTGAGCCATAAGGAAGAGTTTTCACGAATGGCTAGTTCACTGCCATGCTTACTATAGCTGACCCCATATCACAGGGAGCCCAGCTAGAGTTCAGAAGTTCTCTGGAATCCCATCTGAATTCCAAAAGAGTTGAAAAGAGGGCCCAGTTCTGATCCTCTCAAAGGGGAGGATCTATTAAGCAGGCATGGGTATATAGCAGTAAGCATTAAGTTGGAGCAGTACTTCGTAAGATGCACAGATTTTATTGTTAAAGACCAGTCACTATTAAACCTTCAGCTATTTTAGGGAAACCATTTTTACTAGTCAAATTCTGAAACCTTTATGGGTCTAGGAGCTCAGTAGGAAAAAGAAAATAAAGGTGCCACTCTAATCTTTGTCATTCTTTACAATTTTCAAATTCTACTAAACAAACAAACAAACAAACAAGCAAAACAAACATTAAAACCAGCCTAATCCAAATAGGAAAAAAGAAAAAAAAATTCCTAGTATGGATTGCAGTGTTGTTGTGTTGATGTTCTTAGTCTTCAGTTTCTTCTTGTCATATTGGTAGCAGACCCTGCAGCTGGGGAAATCCTTCAAATCCCTCATTTGGGGAAAAGAAGAAGAAAGCAGGATAAAACTGGCATATAGAAATATTGAGGAAAGTAATAACGCTCCTGCTATATGAATAGGATGGGACACCCCTTGACTTCACTACCTGAGAGCACAACTCAGTGAGTCTCACCACCTTTCTAGCAAGAAAGCAATATCTGCAATTCCACTAAAGTAACAAATGCCAATTTATTTGTGCTGTGATCTAAAACTGGTGATCCCAAAGGGTTAGTGAGGATTTTGGAAATCCCCACAAGAAGATGCAGGAAACCAGATAATAAAAAACATACCCCTCTAGGTCAATTCAAGTCTCTTCATCTAATAAAACCTGTTTCCCTTGAGAAGAAACAGTTTTAGAAGAGAATATTGACCCTATATCTCTTACACAGGCTCTCAGGTACCACTGTCATGTGCCTGGTACAGATAAAAACTGTTCAGAATCCAAGCTGGATCCTAGTCCCAAATTGCCCACTTATGTGAAGCATTAGGCTGCACGATTGGGCCTTCTGGATAGTAACTGCCACATTTATTCTCTGTCCTACTGAGAAAATAAAATGATAATGCACAGTAGATGTAATGATCTGCTCTTTTTGGAAGACAAGAAAATCTGACTGAATGTTCTTTGGATAGCTACTTGAGTCACTTCAGAAAAGCCTTGGGAATGTGGTATGTACACCCCACACAAGGGCAGTTCTGTAGTCCAGCAGAATGCACTGTTCGTGTGCTATGTCCTGATGAAGTGCTAATGAGACCAGCTGAAATCTTTAAATAAACACAAGCCTGGAAGTTTCAGTGATTGTGGACATCAATGGATTTAAAGTGCAGTCCTCTTGCTGCATTTTAGGGTACTGCCTAGTCCCCTGACTGGCCAGTATTATATCCCTCCTGCAGCAACAGTTTATTTTTAAATTTGAAAATGGTGCTATCTGCATTTCTGGAAGCATTTTAAATGCTCACAATCTAACCGAAGACAGCCTGTAAAACAATAAGGTTGTGCTTCAGCCAGAGTTTAACATTAGACACACCCCAAGGTTTGAAACATACCACAGAACGATAGCACCTGTTACTGGTTGCTGCTATGAAGTGATAATAGGCTGCTAAAAAAAACCATCACTAGTGTGAATAGATTGCATGCTTTGTTCAGAGGTGGTTCTGTGGCAGTCCCATGCTTTTTCCAGGGGGAATGTGCCAGTTTGCATGACTTTTGGCCCTGTGCCTTCCCTTGATCAGTTTTATTGCTCTCTGGTTCTCACAATGCCAATTTTGTTTCTATAGCGTGAGGCTTTACTCTTCCAGGAGTAGGTCTGATAATCTGTATTGCAGTTCCCATGTTCAGAGGGCTTTTCACAGGGAACTCTCACGCCATCCCTCATTATGAAGGGGCGTAATTTTCTGAAGGCAGATTATCAAATAAATACAATTAGAAAGCCACCCTGAGAATGGTAGATTTCTCATTCTCCATTCATGCAAAGTTCCTTCTGCTTTACAGACACAATTTAATTTCCTTCTCATCACTGATTTTCCTGTGTTTATATTTTATTCTGTGCCCTGTAGCTAATGAATATTGCTCTAGCTGAGACCTGGCTAAGCCTTTGCTGTTTCCTGGCAAGCCTTCTCCCCTTCCTCTATTTATTTGTGTCTTGATTTCACTGAGATACAGTACAGCATTGTAACAGAAAGTCTGTGCTTTCCCCTACATGCATTTGGCATAACTATGTGAGAGGGTATATCTATATGGGGGGGAGAGCTCAGTGGTTTGAGCATTGGCCTACTACACCCAGGGTTGTGAGTTCAATCCTTGAGGGAGCCACTTGGGGATCTGGGCAAAATCAGTACTTGGTCCTGCTAGTGAAAGCAGGGGGCTGGACTCGATGACCTTTCAAGGTCCCTTCCAGTTCTAGGAGATGGGATATCTCCATTATAAAAAAAAAAGAATACTGAGTGTGCACTCTGCTATGTACCTGGATGCCATAACTTGTGTAGTGAAATATGAACGTAAGTATACAGAGACATCAGTGAAATGTCAAACGAAGGAGTCAATGCCTTGCCTTCCGGAATATATTTCTTTCAGATGGAAAAACAAGATCCTGCAGAGACAACTGTCCTCTTGCACATCACCTCCTGTACTTTGGACCATAATCTACTTTCAGGTCACACATCAATTCAGCCATCCATTTCTGTCTGCTAATATTGTTTTTTTCTACCAAAATACTTCCGTGTATGCATTGCTATCTGACAACTACAGTACTGCAACAGCCATCTTGTTTGCTCCCCACTTCCAGCAGCTCTCTATTTTAATCCACTCATAGTCATGTCAAACCATTATGAGGCATGCCAACTTACTGTGTCCATTATTCTCTCTCATCTTCACTGGCTGAGGATCCACTCATGGATCCAACTTCAATGTTATTACTAGGGAAGAAATGTTATCTAGTAGCTAGACCAAAGCTCAGCTGAAACAGTGTTGCCCGGGGCAAGTTACTTGAGACTCTCTGTACCTTAACGTACACGTCTGCAGAAGAGTAGTAGTATTACACCTCTTTAAAAGATAAAAATGCTATTTAAATGCAAAGTATTATTATTATTCTTGGTTAAAACCCTTTCTATGTTATTATTTAAGAGCTCTGTAACAGTGAGAATGTTTCCATTGTCTTCTGTGGGCTCTGGATCAGGCTCTAAGGCAGATGATAGAAATTTACACCCTAACCAGGTATTCACATTCTATTATTGGTATGCTATCGGTTTCCGCTCTCTTTCATTCTCTTTTTGCATTTTAGAAATATCCCATATTTTCACACCTCACCCTGGTTTGGTGATATGCTCCCATTGAAATTAAGAGGAGTTTTGCATGAGAAAGGATGGCAGTATTTGGATCTGGTTGCAGAAGGTATGATGTCTTGCAGGACTTATGTCTCTGATTATCCTGGCCTAGATCTTTTTGGTTCTCCTGACTCGTTTTCTGCTTTATTCTCAGTTTTGTTTTCTGCTTTGCCTTCCCTGGGTTATGGTGCATGAATTTGTGTGTGATGCTGAACAAGTAATAGATGAGAATAATAAATGAAAGGATTTTTTCCCCCCACTGAACTCTTCTCCAGCTTGCTTTTTTTTTTTTTTTTAAATGGTCGCTAACCTTTCCTTACATTGTGCACTGTGGGCAGCAAGCCATTCTGCAGCTATTGTTTAATTTCTTTAGTTCAGTGGGTTTCTCTTCATGCAGGGACACTTGCTGTGATACTGCATAGAATGAATGTTTGCACAGTGTGTGCTTCCAGATGTCAGACGTAGTATAATGATCTGGGAATATATCAGTAGCACAGCAGTTGAAGACTGCTCACAAAATAATATCCTTATATAAGGCAGGTAGATGTGTTTCACACAGCATAACTAAACACCTCTTCCAGATCGCCCATTCCTGCTTTTGGCACCTTATTTCATGCTGGCCCCAAGCCTGGAAGCCCCTCTGTGACCCCACTATGATTCTGTCTTCATGTCCGTAAAGTCTCCTTTCAATACACACTTCTTCCATGAAGATTATATTCCCTTGACCTCCCCTTGGAAAAGTGGTGCCAAAATAGTACTGGCATAATGGAAGAAACCAAGAGGCATGTTCAACAATTCTGCTCCATCACCTGCTTTTTTCACTCCCCGCCGCCCCAAGGATCTATTGTCTACTTAGAATGTAAGCTCTTTGGGGCACAGACCTCATCTTTTTTAATAGTCTCTGTAAAGCAACCAATAGTGTGGCCACTATATAAATGACACTATTAATTTGACGTCAATAGGAATTTTCTATGAGAAAGGACTGCAGGATCAGATCCTAGGCTCTTTGGGGCAGGGACTGTATATTTGTTGTGTGTCTGAACATCGCCTAGCAGAGCGGGGCGTCCATGACGGGGGCTCCTAGACACTACTGCATTGTAAATAAATTAATTAATAAACTCATTGCACCAAACACCTGATCAGGAAATAAATGAATGTGTAAGGTGCAAAATCAAAATGCTATACATAAGAACACGTATGGAAAACCAACTTCCCCATCTTTCCTCTCTATTGAATGCCATCAGGAGTTCATTTTCCTATGGTTTGGTTCTCCAGAGTTTGATTCTTTTTCTTTACCCAGCACATCCATCAAATCAGAACGTTATTTAATAAGTCATTTCATTTTTTAATATTTCTGTAACTAGTTACCACTTACCTCATCCCACTCTAACAGGTAGCTGGTGATTTTTGAACCGTTGTCAATGGGTGCCTATAAACAAAACAAACCAACAAAAAATGAGATCTTGGAAAGAAGTTTACAAACACATTTCCTTCCCCCAGCCAAATGGCTACATTTTAAAATGAAACCAGAGCTCTTGTTTTGCAAACAGCTTGGCAAACATTTTAGTGTGTAATAAGAAGAGGATGAAAGTAATTAAATACATTTTCAAAAGTCAGTCATTTTAGTGTTTGTGAAAGGTACTACATTGAGACACCGCAAATATGATGTCTTAAAAAAACCAAAAAACAAACCTGCAGCATGGGCAACACTAATGCAAGCGGTCATATTATCTGGCCATTATCTGGAGGGACCAGATCTCGGGGTTTGAGGGCTGTCCAGACGCCACATTCTATTTAATCACTGAGAATGCCAACAGAGCGCTCAATAGTGCCACCTGTCTACCAGGAAGTGAACTGACATTGGCAAAATTATGGGTAGGCTTTGAAGGATTAGATTTTTATTGCTAAAAGTTGGCAAACGCCGATTTCACTCTACACACACAAACCGACAAAAGTATTTCCATGGAAAATAATCAAAATATACAGATCAGCAAAGTAAGAAAAATGGCTGCTTGAGAACTTATTAGACTTTGATTTAAGGATATTTACTTTGTAGATTTTGACGTGATGTTGACAATTTGTATTTTAACTATTATATAGTTTTCACTTTTTGAATCTCAATATGTACTGTCATTAAATAATTATTGTCTGGTCCTCCCCCCTTTCCCCTCCAATATCCTTCAACTGTGAACACTTAAAACAATAAAAATAAAAAATGCTTTAAAATAAACATTGATAATGTTCATCAAAATTATAAAAAAAAAGAAAAATTGAATTCTGCCAACCCTAATTATAGGTCATCAAACAGTGATGATATGGTAACAAAATTCCATCACTAGTCAACAAAGTTTGGATTTAAAACTGGCAAAAGGTTTCAAATCTTATTTCCAAGCCTTTAATACATGCAGTTCCCCAATATATATAATTTTTGAATATTATTTTACGATATCTCAAACAATGCAATGAAATATTTTAAAACACATCATAATTCCCCCAGTGGAAACCAACAGTATCACAGCACTAAATAATTTAAAACGCTGATTATAGGTAACTGTATTTCACTTTGTTTTTCTAGGTTTCAGACACTTTATGTTACTTACCTTCCATTGTAAGGTTAGTGAACTTTTGGTCCTGTGTGAGGATTTGGGTGGAAAAGGACATTCTGGAGCACAGCTGTGAGTGGTGAAGCTAATTGGCTCTGAACAGGATCCCTTTACTGAATTGTACACTGCATAGACCCTGAAAATGAACATGTATGAATTTATGAATTTGCAGACAATTAAAAAAGGAGCTTTTTCTTTTTATCAACCACAGCATTTTACTAGCAAAGCAGTCATACTGCCAAATGCTCATGTTTTTTCACATCCCAGCTCTCCCTTGTATATTTTATTCGGTATGAATGTTCAAAATAATTCACATCAGAAGTTACGTATTATAGTGCTAGTTTAACTACTTCCACAAACTAATCATTTCCTTCCATTGGTGGAAGTTTCTGCCACCACTTTTCTTCACTATTGCAAATGTTTGGCCCACTATGCTAGAATCTTCTTGCGGAAATAGCAAGAGATGGGTCAGAAACATGGGGTGAACTTTATTAACCCATTCGCTGTGAATTAGCATTCAACTCTCATTCAGCAGTGTTAATTTAAGTGCAGCATCCATATGAAATGTGCAGTTTGCTTCATATAGCTGGATGTCAGTCGAGTTTGTAGAACCTGGACTAATATGCATAGAGCCTGGGTTCAAGATTTGCTGTGTTTTGTGTACATGGGAGGAGGAAGTTTATACAGTGGTCAAATACATTTTCTTCAAACAAGCTACAGTTGAACATCAGCTTAACTTCAGTACTCGGAAAGATAATGGAGCAAATAATCAAGCAACCAATTTGCAAACACCTAGAAGATAATAAGGTGATAAGTAACACTCAACATGGATTTGTTAAGAACAAATTGTGTTAAACCAACCTAATAGCTTTCTTTGACAGAGTAATAAGCCTGGTGGATGGGGGGGAAGTGGTAGATGTGGTAAATCTTGACTTTAGTAAGGCTTTTGATACTGTCTCGTATGACCTTCTCATAAACAAACTAGGGAAATACAACCAAGATGCTGCTACTATAAGGTGGGTGCATAACTGGCTGGAAAACCATAGCAATTATCAGTGGTTCTCAGTCAAGCTGGAAGGGCATAACGAGTGGGGTCCTGCAGGGATCAGTTCTGGGTCCGGTTCCGGTCAATATCTTCATCAATGATTTAGATAATTGCATAGAGAGTACACTTATAAGGTTTGTGGGCGATCCCAATCTCAGAGGGGTTGAAGTGATTTGGAGGATAGGATTAAAATTAAAAATGATCTGAACAAACTGGAGAAATGGCCTGAGGTAAATAGGATGAAATTGAATAAAAACAAATGGAAAGTACTCCACTTAGGAACAAACAATCAGTTGCACACATACAAAATGGTAAATGATTGCCCAGGAAGGAGTGTTGCACAAAGGGATCTGGGGGTTATAGTGGATCACAAACTAAATAGGAGTCAACAATGTAACACTGATGCAAAAAAAGCAAACATCATTCTGGGATGTATTAGCAGGAGTGTTGTAAGCAAGACACGAGAAGTAATTTTCCACTCTAGTTCATGATAAGGCCTGAGCTGGGGCACTGTGTCCAGTTGTGGACGCCACATTTTAGGAAAGATACCAATCTTTCAAAGAGATTCCAGAGGAGAGTAACAAAAATGATCAAAGGTCTAGAAAACATGACCTATGAGGAAAGACTGAAGAAATTGTGTTTGTTAGTCTGGAGAAGAGAAGACTGATGGGGGACATAACAGATTTCAAGTACATAAAAAGTTATTACAAGGGGGAGCGTGAAAATTTGTTCTTTTTAACCTCTGAGGATAGGATAAGAATCCTGGCCTTAAATTGCAGCAAGGGAGGGTTAGGTTGGACATTAGGAAAAACTTCCTGTCAGGATAGTTAAGCACTGGAACAATTGCCTAGCGAGGTTATGAAGTCTCCATCATTGGAGGTTTTTAAGAACAGGTTAGACAAACCTGTCAGGAATAGTCTAGTAATTACTTAGTTCTGCCTTCAATGCAAGGGACTGGACTAAGTGACCTATTGAAGCCACTCCAGTCCTACACTTCTATGATCATTAGCCCAGACATTCCTCTAACCACAGTTGGCATCGCTTCCTTTTCAACACCAACCCAGAGGAATCCCCTCACTCCCAACTTGTCTTTCCCTTCTTCAGGTAGAAAAAAGTGAACTGTGTGCTAGTAACTCTCTCATTTCTCCTGGACCTTTGAGGGTGTCACAGGTGCCTGCTCACTTCATCTTTTGCCTTTGTGGATCCACCAGGCAGGATCACTGCCCATCGCAATCCCAAGAGTCTTCTAGAAGTGCCAGAGTGTAACCTGACCCCCCCATAAAAGTGAGACTAGATAACCTTTTCTCTCTTACTGCAGGTGTCTAGGAGTCCTCTGAAGGGTCCCTAGCTATTTTGCTAGATTTAGTTGTGCATTACTTTCCTCACAGGTTTAGTGCTGAGCTTGAGGGGCTTCCTAGTTTCTGTAGACGGCGTGTATATGTGTGTGCCCACAAACAGATGGGATTGGGGCATACCTCAATAAAACTAGGATCCAAACTTAAAACTTACAACTCCAAAAAAAGAAGATGGGGCACTGCTAGCTTACACTTCCCAAAGTCCCAGGAGACTGTCACCAGGCCTCAGCTGAAGACAGTCACTAGAGGTTGCTGGATCGATACATAAGGTGGGATAGTCCTTTGGAAGCATGCAATTATTGAAAACAAAAACCTCCCAGCCGACCTGAAGGGGCTGGTTCTTAGACAATCCCTTGTGGACTGAAATGAAGGGCTATTTTGTGGAACCAAATGCTACAGGTTTGCATACCTGCCCCCGTACTCAACAGGTTGAAGACTTGTCAAAATTTTTATTTAAATTTAAGAGTTTTATTTTCCCATGTAGAACTTCTGTACAGCAGAGCAAATCAGTCAGTTGCACAGCTTTCTGCTCAGAAACCGTTCAAACTGAGTCCAGACAGTGACTTCTGGGTTGGCTTTAGCCACTGTGTATTTGAATGTGGAGTTTATACATGGGCAATTACCAAATTTGTTTTGGGTAGATAAGAGTACTTCAACCTCTGGGGGGCAACAAACAAGAGCTACTTGCACTCATGAGAAATGCTTTGTAGAATTGCCTCTGGTATCTTCCAATGAGCAGCTAGGAGTCAGAACAAATGTAATTGAGTCCCCACCAGGTGGCTTGATTCATTGCATGTTTGTCTCCTGTGCATCCCTGCAACCAAGAGTCAAACTAACATCAACATCAGCTGTAGGCAGCAATTCGAACTAGGTGAGTCCAAAGGGAGCCTCTTTTTAGCCAAGACAGCAAGAGCTGCATTGTGGTTTCTCCCAGTTAGAAGTTGTTCTTTGCATATTGACACTCAGGGCACGTCTTCACTCACTCAAACTGCTATAACAGCACAGCTACAGCACTGTAGAGCTTCAGTGTAGACGGGGGCGGGCAAACTTTTTAGCCTGAGGGTTTCCAAAATTGTATGGAGGGCTGGTTAGGGGAGGCTGTCTCTCCCCAAACAGCCAGGCGTGGCCTGGTCCCCGCCTCCTATCCGACCCCCCCGCTTCTCGCCCCTTGACAGCTCCCCCGGGACTCCTGCTCCATCCAACCCTCCTGTTTCCTGTCCCCTGACGACCCCCCCAGGACTCCTGCCCCATCCACCACCCCCTGCTCCCTATCCCCTGACCACCCCTGGGACTCCTACCCTGTCGCCCCCCCCCCCCCGTTCCCTGTCGGCCCCCCTGGTACTCCTGCCCCATCCACCACCCCCTGCTCCCTGTCCCCTGACCACCCCCGGATCCCCCAACCCTGACTGCCCCCTGCCACCCCATCCAACCCCCCCCTCACTCCTGACTGCCCCCCCCGGGACCCATGCCCCATCCAACCCCCCTGTTCCCCGCCCTCTGACCACCCCGACCCCTATCCACACCCCCGCCCCCTGACCACCCCCCAAACACCCCTGCTGTCCATCCAAGCCCCCCTGCTCCCTGCCCCCTTACTGCGCAGCACAGAGCACCGGTGGCTGGCAGCGTTACAGCCACGCCGCCCAAAGCACCGGGTCAGGCCGCGGCTCTGCAACTGTGCTGCCCAGCTGCCCAGAGCATTGCGCCGGCGGCGCGGCATGCTGAGACTGCGGGGGTGGGGGAACAGCAGGGGAGGGGCCCGCGGTACCCTTTGTAGGACTGATGAATGAAATTGTTTTTAATTGTTTACTTTATTAATGTAACTTCATAAGCAAAGTTTTATGAATGAAACAATATTCATTCATAAAACCGGTTACCCCAATAACTGGCTAATTAACAGTTAAGATGCTTGTTAAAAGCCATAGCTGTTCAGACAGCTGCCTTTGTAAGTTTCACTATCAATCCAATTCCTGCTTAAATCACTGAGACTTGCACTGTTTCAGTATTGTACCTTCTGTTCACCATTTATTACACTTGCCTACAGTGTAACTTCTGTTCACTGTTTGCCATCCATTATACTTGTCTATATTGTAACTTCCGTTCACTGTTTGCCATATTGTAATTCAAACCCCATTTTAAAACGCTTACTCCATTTTGTAAGGGCTTGCTGCAACCTTCATTTTTGCAAACCCTGCTGTAATCTTATTAGTTTAGTTTAGATGTGTGAATAAGGTATGTATGGATGATGGAATCAACCTCCAGCCCCAGCCTGTCCTGATTAAATAGAGTTCAAACACCAAAGGCTGAAGATGCAGACAAGAGCCCTAACAAAGTAAGAAGAATCCACCCTAAAAAAAAAAAGGTACAATAGAAGGAAGATCAAAGCCCAGTCCCAGGCTGAAAGTCATGTCTGCAATTGACGGGTGATCAATCACCAAACCCAAAGGCAGCATGACACAGCAAGACCTATAGACTCTGGATTCAAACTAAAGCCTACAAAAAGAATGGGTGAGATAAAAAACTTTGGAGGAGGGTAACATTCTGCTGCCAACATGGAAGGGCATCGGTGCATGCCCAACAGAGACCCAGCTCGTCCTTGTGCCCGGCTTTCCTGGCCAGTTAGCCGCCACAAGCTAAGAACCCAAGCTGCAAACTCAAGCCACAGACTCAAGCAGGACTGGTAACTACGCAGCAGCTGCAGAACATCTGATGGATGTGTGTGTGTGTGTGTGTGTGTGTGTGTGTGTGTATAGGTATTAGGTATAATGTGTGTGTATTAGGATTAAGATATTAGTTATTGGTCATAAATCAAATTGTTATCATAATAAATGTGGCATCTTTGTCTTGACCCCTAAAACGATCCTGTATAAGTTTGTGGGACAACACCTTCCTACCCATGCCGACAGGAGGGCTTCTCTTATAGGCGTAGATAATCCGCGTCCCTGAGAGGCGGAAGCGAGGTCAACGGAAGAATTCTTCCGTCGACCTAGAGCGGTCTATACCAGAGATTAGGTAGGCATAGCTACATCTCTCAGGTATGTGGATTTTTCACGGTCCTGACAGATGTAGCTATGCTGATGTAAGTTCCCAGTGTAGACCAGACTTTACTCCTTGGTGATTTCATACCTGAAAGGCTACTGCCTCCATAGTGTCTAATGTTAGATTTGCAAGATCAGAGAAAGTTATGAGGAAAACCTATCTGAACCTTTACATTAGTGTTAGGGAAGTGACTCTAAATTCCAAGTGACCTGTGTTTCTGGAGTTGTAAGGTAGAATGCACCTTAAAAAAGACGTAAGTGCCTTAAAAAGTCCAGACTTCCCTATCACCCATAAGTACTATATGATGTACACATGGAATCTCATCAAAAGATGAGGGGGGTTGTATTTGAAATGGGTGCAATAAAATATATTTCTTGAAGAAAAGTAAGATGTAGGTTCATAGTGAAGCTATGTAAGAGCCTGCAGTTTTTTTGTGCCTAATACATCAGAAAATTTTTTCAAGAACTGTGTGGGAAAACGTAAAGCCTTAGAAATCCGGTCAAGGTCACTGAGACCTAGGATGATCTCCATATTAAGTGCTGGTCATGCATGTTTATTTATGGACTTTACACATTTACTAGGGCTGGCCCGAAAACAAGAATTCTGTTTTGTAAAAATGTTTAAGGTGTTTACATTTGTTTTCATCAGAATGAAATGGAGACACTTTCAAATTTCTGATGAAAAAAGAGTGAGACCCCACATCAGAATAGCCAATATCCCCGGGGTGGGGTGGGGTGGAAAGAGTTAGGGCATTCACCTGGGATGTGGGAGACCCAGGTTGAAGTACCTGATTCAGAGCAGAATCTCCCACATCCCTGGTGAGTACCCTCACCACTGGGCTATTGGCTATTCTGGTGTCAATCCATCTCCCTCTCCACACCTCCAACTCCGCCCCCACTCCTCATATTGGATTTGAAAGAGTTTCCACACAAAAATTTGGTTTTAACAAATCAGCATTTTCCAGCTAAAAAAATATTCCTGACCAGCTGATATTTACTGCTTGCAATGCTTTAATACACAATCCCAACCTCACCAAAAAAAACACATAGAAGAAAACACATTAATTGGTTTTGTAATGCTAGTTTCCTTCTCCTACTACTTTCTGTGCTGCCACTTTGGGGCCTGCCTTTCATATCTCACAGTCCTGTATTCTTCCTCAAACACAGTCACTGCAAACTGTTCACCTCTGATTTGTGATTTGACAAACTTGCAGGAGAAGCGCAGAGGAAATTTAGGTAGGCAGAACTGAAATTACCTGCACTGAAACGACCTGAAAATTGGCCCGGACACTGGTGTAAACACTCCTAATGCTGTGAAAAATGGCACGGTATGTCAATACTACTCTATTATTCTTATTACTACTACACTAGGTGAAGCTTGCTTTAGAAATTATACTTAACAGCCTGCAGCAGGAAGCTTTGCAGTGTGCTATAACTTTCTTCTTGCTATTACTGCGACACTCTGGCTCCTTCGCAAAGGGTCCTCTTACCTCAGATCTGACAAACTCACTAGACTAAACACATGCCTTCCAGGATATTTATCAATAAAGAGCAGTATGTCAGGTATCTACAGAAAGTGTGTAACTTGTCAAGATTCATAATCATTGAGAGATGTAAGTATGGGAAATATTTAAGGAATGAAAGCAATGAAAGTATGCTTTATGGACTTGGAGTAAAAGTTAGTTACCAGGGGGCCATTATGTCTTGGTGATGGCCCTTTCAAGCATGGCAAAACATCAAAGACAACTGCAAATAATCGAAATCACGTGGAGATAAAAAAAAAGGGACTTTACAATAAGCACAGGTTTGCCCTGTCTGTGAATAAAGACAAGAAACTGATATATGAGAGGGGGAAGAGAGACCCTCTGCATCCTTTCACTGAGGAGACATCTTGGGGAGCAGGGATGTTCTCATGAAAAACTGGATCCTAAGTTACTTTATTAGATAGGAAAAGTAACTATTAATAAAGTGTAGACACAGGTTCGCATTTTATGATTTTGTTTTTTATTGTAACCATTTGTTTCCACCTCTCTCTCTTGTTTCTAGTTAACACTCCATTCTATCTTGAATAAATCTCCTTTGGTTTCATTACAAGTGCTCTGTGTATTACAGGGGCGAAGATTTAAAGTAAAACTGGTAAGCTGGAGTACTCTGCTCCTTTGAGAGCAAGGGTCTGAGATTTCTGTGAGTAGCCAGTGTCGGGACTGGATATCACAGGGGAACGCTTCAAAGGGACTTGAGAACTGGGGTGCACCTCTTGTTAACTTGCAAGGTGAAGGCAGGGCTGACACCCAGTCACCATGGGCAAAGACTCCCTCTCGTTAGAGACACGGTAACAAAGTGACTTACAGTCCTGGGTACCCTGAGAACTATCACAATTCTCTGCTAGTTACTATGGCTGGGACACTTGTTTGGGACCCAAAAGCATGCTTGTTCCATAGATTTGGAAGGAGTTATTTACCCTCCTGCTCTTCCATTTGAAAAATAATTTATAATTTATACATGGGACTCAGTCATGTATTTGTTTTTAAAAAGTTCTAACACCAGCAGATTGACATATGTTTGATATTTTAAATTCAGAAGCAATCTTCTGTTTATTAGGTTAAGCCATTACACAGAGTAGCAGCATTGATGGGGAAAAGGGTGCCAGACTCTGCCTTTGTCTAGAAAACAGAAGGAAACAATAGACAGAAGGAGTGAAAGGAAATTTTGTTCAGGATATTGAACATAAATGAACAGGATGTGAATTTGAGGCCTGGGTTCATTAGTAAAGTCTTAAAGAAAGCCATAAAAACACGGATAATAAAACTTGGTGTCAAAATATCAGTGTGTGAAACTGAAACACGTGTTAACAATGAAAAATAACTGTGCAACCAACATGTAGCTCTATAATCTAAGGAGAAACACGATCTAGAAATGAATGCCTTCTGTTGGGTGTTAATTTGTCAGTTTTAAAGAGGCATATAAACATGCAGTAAAGCTTTTAAAGAATCAAGTCAGCTTTATAAAATATACAGACCAATTCTGACATTATCCTTATAGTTTGAATACTGATAACTGATCATGTATGAAGAGTATATCCTTCGATCATTCTGCATATAGGATCTTCCATTACAGACAATTCTAGTTCTGCAAAAAAACTGATCTGGCAATATGAATAGACAGCTTCAATAGAGTTTGCATTTGTCATGGGGGTCTCAGCTTAAATTCTTAAATGCAATTTCAGTGCAATTTTGTGCACCAATATTTTTGTGCTCATAAATTCCCCATACTCTCATAGACCTTTAGCACAAACTTTTCTTTTTCACAGACAAGTTTTGCATAGACAATATCTGCAATATTAGAATGTACTTTTCATATGATTCTCAGTGTAAAGTTAAAATCTAGGCAGCTCATAATCACAGAGCTGACCTAAAATATCCAGATGCTGGAAGAATGGTCAAATCAATTTTTTTAGAGACCAGTAAAAGTCAAAATTAATAAAGGGTAGGATAGGTAATGGATGTAACCTACTGGGCAGCCAGTACTACTTATAAAAAAAAATGCCAACACTTTGGTTTTATTTTTCTAACAAACAAACATGACGACACGTTGGACAGATGTCAGTCGCTTTATTCAAACACTTTGGCAAGCCTGAGATATACTTTCATACATAGACACTTTAAGGCCTGTTATATACTCTCTAGCCAGTTGATACAGCTATACATCTTTTCTTTCACTTTAGTGATGACAACACTATGATAGACAATGCATTGTTTGAAAATCTCTCTCATAATTTACTACCTGAGAGATGGAAAGCTACTGCTGAATACTTAAGGGCTGTTGAGAAAGTACTGTGAAATTCTTGAGCTATATCATGCAGAAGTCAAAAGGCTCCATTTTCTTTTTTAGATATAATTGAACAGATTATATTTAAGAGATTTTCAGATTTATAACAACTCACCTGACATGATAATCTGTTGCTGGCCTAAGGTCTTTCAGGTTATATTCTAATTCTTCTCCACTGCAGAAAGAAATCATCCATATAGCATGAAAAACAGTACCTCAGTTAGTACAGCTATTGTATTTCTGACATCTAGGGGCTCTTACAAATGATGCATTGAAAAAATAAATAATTTCCAGGGTAGGAAAATAAAAGTAAATAATGTAGGACCAACTTGTCAACATACTGGAAATCTTTACAAGTTTCCATATTAAAGGAAAGAGAAGTAGTTATGTTTTCCATTTATAAAGTAACCCTATCATATGGATTTATTTATACACTGTCTTTATCCACACAGACCTATGTCAATTTAACTTACTAGGCCTTTCAACTCTCCCTGAGTTATGCTGAAAATGTGCCTCAATCATACCCCAGTTCCATGATGTTTTACTTTTATTATTGCAAAGTACCTGCTTTAGAAATGCTGAATCATCAAACTGGGTTGGTAAATTTATATCAAAAGATTCTAACATGGCTTGAACTTCAGCATCTTGCATTAATGCTTCACTTGGGGCCCTCATTTTGAGGTCTTGTCCAATATTATATGCTATATTTGGGCTCAGCAGGGAAGTACATAATCTCCATTACTAACAACCACAGCCTGTGCCCATTCAAGTCAATGGCAAAACCAGTGGTACAGAATTGAACTTTAGATATTGAATGGTTAGTTAACTACGGGATTTTTTTTAAACTAACACCCAGGCTATCCATAAATCCTTCCAGTTTATGGGGCCTCAAATTGTAACAGCTATAGGAGAAGAATCTGGCCATGTATTGTCCTCTCTTCCAGGCCATCTGCTGGAGATGGAAAATTAGAATGACTCACAAATTGCTGAATCTGTGGAGGTTTTGTCTATTATGGGTCTCTTGGATTATTAGGGTTAAAGGTTAACTCTAAGTACAACAGTAACTGTGGAGCATCCCTGTAACATCAGTACTTGGTTTAGTCCCACTTTTATTAAAACAAAGAAAAAATATCATCTCAATACAATAAATACATTTATTACAGAGTCAAGTGAGATCTCATGGAGATGTGATACAAGACTAGAAAGTGTTTTGAAAGCAAGGAAGTGTCCTTTCAGGTATGAACATGTGCTTTCTGCATTGACAGAGGTTAGAGATGGGCAAGGCAGTCAAATTACCTGAAAATTCAGGATTATTCCCTATGACACACTGGCACACGAGTTAGTGCAGCCTGACCTCTTGGGCAGATAAGATGGTTGATACTTCGCAAAATTTTCTCTTGCTTACAACAGTTAGCCTAGCTGCTTATAATGGAGTGGATATATATAACCTATCCACATTATAACTGTGTGTTAAGTTACAGGACATCCTGAGAACGGAGATGAACTTGGCCACAAAAGGTAATTATTATGCTACCTGGATTCCCTTTAGTGAAATTCATAATAGCCAATCTGGCATCTCAGCACTTTTTCCATATTGGTGGTCACTGGGTGAAGAATATATGGAATTACACTACACATACTTGATCATAAAATGAACTCACAGGATCATAGAATTTAGAAACAGAAAAGTCTCAAAAGAATTATAACTTATGTCACAGTTGGATCTGGTGATAGTAAAGTGTACAGAGGATGATTTTGTTGGGGAGCCTATGTAATCCACTGATGAGTGTGTATTACAGGTCCCCCTGTGTGCTGATCTGCAGAGAGTATGAGCTGTTACAATCCCCAGCTACAGAGACATGGCTGTTAAACTCACGCTGTAGCAGCTGGTGGTTTTAGCTCTGGCAGGTGGCTGTCACACCAGGAAAGTACACGTGAGAGAGTTTTGATAACTTGAGGGACAGGAAATGGTAGCTCTATTCTTTGGAGAGGGACAAGGCAGAAAGTGACAACATGTGCCAGCTCTGCTGGGGGGTGGCCCCTCCCACACACATGGTCTCAATCAATTTGCCGGAAGCTTTTTCAGGTGGGGCTAGAATTACCAAAAATGGGACAAAATACTTTTTTGTGAAATTGGTAGGATACAAGGAACCAGGATAGCTCATTTTAAACTAAAATATAAACATAGAACAACACATGAAAAAAGTACATAATTACCTGTAAATTATCTTGTACTTTCCATCCCTCCCTTTGTCTGATAAGGCAACCTCATAAGTACAAGTGTAAGGCAAGCCATTATTGTGTCTATCCACACTTAAAAGGCCAGTTGGAGGACACCATGTAAGTAAAACTGTTCTTGCTTGAATATTTGAAACCTATAAAAGAAATGTTAGTCGGTGTGAATTCCAAGTACTGTGTTCTCTTACAAGTATATGAAATATATTTACTCTTTACCAAGTAATTGCTTATAAATACCTCCCCTAAGAGTTATTAGGGAAACTAAGTAGTCATTGGTGAGAGATGAAGAACTGTAATGAACTAGAAACTGGCTGAGAGACAGGAAACAAAGACCTAGGCTTCGCTGTGGACAGTTCAATGATAATCACGTCTCAGGATGCAACACTGATCCAAAAATATCCACAGTGCTATACATAGACAGGAAAAACAAAACAATTTAGGACCGCTTCGGGTCATAAGCCAATCTCTAACTGACAATTGCTAAGAAGAAATTTCCCCTGCTGCAGGCTAGTTATTCCATCCATAATTGTCCATTTAGGGATTCCTTGAATCTTCTTCTGAAGCATAAACTGCTGGCCACCATTGGAGACAGCATACTGGACTAAATGCAGTATGAGGTGCACTGGAGGTGCACTTGTTAGGAATTATGATGGTCCTGTCTGACCTTAAAGTCTATGAGTCTATATGTCCAAATAATCTTAGAGCAGACAGAGCCTAAAACTAGTACAGCTTTTTTTTGCTCTGCCACATTCCTTAACAGGACAATCCGCTGGCATAATGCCAGAAGCATCATATTCATCATAGGCCTGTACAGTAGCTTCCATTTGAACAGACTTCTGATACCATGCTGAGAGAGGAAAAAACGTTAATGCTTCTAAAAATCAATGTTTACAGTGGCTATCCTGGAAAGAAAGTACTGTACTTCTAAGTAACTCTTTTGAAGAAATCCCTGAGAAATCATTTTGTAACCCTGAGCACTCTGCCACATAATCACTTGAGTTTAGATAATGAAAATGACTAATCTCTTAAAACTGCAATGTCAAATGTAACAGTGAAAAAAAAATAGCCTACGTGAGGAGGGGCTGAAGTTACATTCCAGCTCACAAGGTTTTATGTTTCTTATTAATTTCTGCTACATGTCAACTTTTACAAGTTTTATCATTCTAGCAGATTCCTCCAAAAAACATATAGAGCAAAAATCTCTGTTATTTCAGAATGTGTAAGAAGCTGAATGATTTAGAGACTCAGTTATAAATTTTCTATACTTTTCCACATAAAACTGGCACTCCTCTCCCATTAATGATAACAGTACTTGCAAAACTAATGTGCTGTGCAACTGTACTTGGAATTTACTCTTTGAGGTCCAACATAGCTTTCTGAAATGTAGTTTCATTGGGAATGTGGTTGGAATATCCAAGTTTAAAGATGTACTTTCCTGCAAGAAAGAGCTCTGGAAATCTCTAATGTCCATAATGAAGATCATTTAACATCTCATCTGAAAAATACATTGCCTCTAGCTGAAAAGCACCCCAGCTATTGTTCCTGATCTTGATATATTAAGCAGATGCCTTCTAAACCAACTCCTAAATCTGAGATTTTTTAACATACTGAAAAGGGGGTGAAACCATAAAATGTTTCTCATCTTAACATAAACACTGCTCTCAAAGTTACCAACAACATTTTAGTTTAATGTCAGTAAACTTAGTTAACCATGCCCAAAATAAAATATCTCTGAAACATACGTTGAAATTGTAGAATATGAAATGTTAAGTAGTATCAAAACATTTTCTCAAGAACCATTTGCAGATTAGTTTTACACCAATTTTCTTATCATTTCTTGTTCTCCTACTGTTGTCCTAGAGGTAATACAATAACTGTTTGCTTCAAACAACTCAACTGGTTAAAAATTGCACTGGATTAGCCAGACATCTATAAGAAAAGCCCAAAGACTCAAGTCAGACAAAGCAATTGAAAACTCTTAGGTATCCTAATAGAATGAAATCATAGCCAAAACTAAATATATTTACAGTTAAAAAATTACATTTGATATCAATTAAGTATTTTACAGGCCAAAGAGAATTTAGCAATAAAAAGATCCAAACGGTAATTTTTTTTGGACATACATTACTACCAGATGACCTACTGTGAGATTTCTTCTGTTATTATGGACATATGCTTGCATAATTGTTTTTCATACATTCAGACAGGGATTTGGAACTTGATACATAATATCCAGCCAATGTTCTATTGAAAATTTTTTTTATGACTACTAGCTAGGACACACGTATATATGCTCTCTATTTGGTAAAAAGCCTTGTCCTTTAATGAACTTCAGTAATTTGAAGAAAGTCAAGTTTCTCTTAATGTGAGAGAAATAGTAAATCTTATAGGCTACCCACAAGAAAATACTGGTACACATTTAATAATCTGAAGTCAACGTGGCTCTGCACAGGCTGGTTCACATAAGGATAAAAGCTTACTACGGCTACCAGCTAAGGGAGTTATTCCATTAGCTGAAGTGCTACAGGTTTAAGCTCTTGGTGCTGAATATCCAGGTTTCAGTTCTTCTACTGACTTGTGATGGTGGTGGTGGTGAACACACAGCAATTGCTGATATCACAAATTGAGTTTTAAAATAAACAGGTAACCAACAATTAAAATAATTCCTAAGTGAACCCTGAAAGTGCCAAACAGGTTTTCTGACACCCTCGCAAAGCCTGCATGGCACGCACTAAAGGTTATTTATACATAAATGGCATTAATTGTTAGATGAAGTGACAAACTGAAATTCGGAGTCCACATTTTTAGCATGGCAAACCACAATAGTACTATCCTCAGGAGAGTGAGAATTTGGAACAAATAAATTTGTACGACTTAATGGAAACACAATCTGCTGTCCAGTGAGCCAACAGGCTCAGTCTGACACCACAGTCTCCAGCAACAGGTTGTGTATCTTCAATGTTTTCTTTAATGAGTGGTAAGTTGCTTCTCGGTATGAACAAATAACTTCTCCAAGGATCAATGAATATTATGCCTGCTATGGAGGAAAGAATATAGGCCCAACTATTCAACTTCCAAACAAAAGGCATGATCCTGAAAAGTGCTCAGTGCTCTCAACTTCTATTTGTCCCAATGGCAGTTGAAGGAGCTGAACACCTTTCAGAAGATACTGAGCACTTGGGCAAGATCTGGCCCAATACCTTTCTTGAACTGTTTTCTTTATGCGTAGGAGAGCGTCATAGCTATTTCATCATGCTGGGTCCAAACCCACTGAAGTCAATGACAAAGTTCCTATTGTCAAGACAATGCAATTAAGAACATAAGAATAGCCATACTGGGTCAGACCAACGGTCCATCTAGCCCAGTATCCTATCTTCTGACAGTGGCCAATGCCAGGTGCTTCAGAGGGAATGAACAGAACAGGTAATCATCAAGTGATACATCTCCTGTTGCCCATTCCTAGCTTCTGGCAAACAGAGGCTAGGGACATCATCCCTGCCCATCCTGGCTAATAGCCATTGATGGATCCTATCCTCCATGAATTTATTTAGTTCTTTTTTGAACCCTGTTTATAGTCTTGGCCTTCACAGCATCCTCTGGCAAAGAGTTCCACAGGTTGAGTGTGCATTGTGTGAAGAAATACTTCATTTTATTTGTTTTAAACCTGCTGCCTAATAATTTCATTTGGTGACCCCTAGTTCTTGTGTTATGAGAAGGAGTAAATAACACTTCCTTATTTACTTTCTCCACACCAGTCATGATTTTACAGACCTCTATCATATCCACTGTTAGTCGTCTCTTTTCCAACCTGAAAAGTCCTAGTCCTATTAATCTCTCCCCATATGGAAGCTGTTCCATACCCCTAATCATTTTTGTTGTCCTTTTCTGTACCTTTTCCAATTCCAATAAATCTTTTTTGAGATGGGGTGACCAGATCTGCACACAGTATTCAAGATGTGGGAGTACCATGGATGTATATAGAGGCAATATGATATTTTCTCTCGTATTATCTATCCCTTTCCTAATAATTCCCAACATTCTGTTAGCTTTTTTGACTGCCGCTGCACACTGAGTGGATGTTTTCAGAGAATGACTCCCAGATCTCTTTCTTGAGTGGTAATAGCTAATTTAGATCCCATCGTTTTATATGCATAGTTGGGCTTATGTTTTCCAATGTGCATTACTTTTCATTTATCAACACTGAATTTCATTTGCCATTTTGTTGCCCAGTCACCCAGTTTTGTGAGATCCCTTTGTAACAATTAGCTGTCTGCTTTGGACTTAATTATCTTGAGTAGTTTCGTATCATCTGTAAATTTTGCCTCCTCACTGCTTACCCCTTTTTCCAGTTCATTTATGAATATGTTGAACAGTAGTAGTCCCAGTACAGACCCCTGGGGGACACCACTATTTACCTCTCTCCATTCTGAAAACTGACCATTTTTCCTACACTTTGTTTCCTTCTTTTAACCAGTTACTGATCCATGAGCGGACTTTCCCTCTTATCTTATTCCAGCTTTCCAAAGCCTAAACCAGGAGGTCAGATTCTGATCCGTTTCATGAATTCCATTTCATTATAACATCTACTCTTCTTCCCTCAGCCAGTGCAGGATTGTTAACCAAAGAATTTTTTCCAGACCAGTTTTATATGACTCAAGAGAAGAAGGAGCGTCCACTACTTCTCCATTGGAAATAGAATGCTTTTATTCTATTAAACACTGAACTTGCAGTACTGGTATAAAATACTTAAGTGTGGTATTAATTCTAAACAGGAAATACTTCTGCATAGGATTTGTTCATTTTTAATGCTGTCTTAATTCTACCCTACCAAAATATTAAAAACTGGAAGATTTCTTTATCATTTGGGGAGATGATTCCCCTTTGTGTACTGTCTTTACGCAGATAAGGCCCATGCTGTCAGAAGTACTTTTTCCAGTTGGGTAACATGAGCCATTTTGTCCTACAAGCTATTGTATTTGATTTTTACAGATTTTTTTTTAAGGTTGAGAAGTAGCTACACATTCTTTGTCATGGGAGTTTTCTGTGTCTAGTAAAAAGCACAGCTAATTAGTTCTCGCAAGCTTCTCAGCTTACATGGTAAACGTCTGCTTTATAAGCTACCGAAAAGGTGGTGGAGTAAATAAATAATCCCAACCCTTGCATTACTTTACTAAAGTTACCAGACTGATAAATATCAGTTCTTCCAGTCATTCAGGTCATGAGCAAGGGCCAACGTTTCCGTACAAGTTTACTTTGAGATTTTGGGCTAGTGTTCACAGGCCTTTTGTGATTTGAGGTGGGTGGGAGGGGGGTTTATTGTAAGTGTGCGAACTACACTGAATGAAGCATTCCTTTGCTCCCCAGAGGGCAATATTTGAAAGACTTGTGGGTCAAATGAGCTCATGGCTTTTACGAGGTCAAGTTTTCCCTTTCAAATCATGGTCTGACACTGCAGTCCTTAATCAGGCAAAAATCCCAATGACTTGAAAGGACAGCAGGAACAGGCTCTTTATTACAAAGCCAATCTTCATTTGAACTCAGACCCAGCATACCTGTATTGCTTCTTTACCTCCTTCCCCCGCCATCCCCCACACTGCAGTTGTCAGCATTTGCTGAAAGGATGCTATAACCTTTCAAGCATCTCTGTAGCCACTTAGATCTGTTTCATTGTAGTTGAACACAACAACGGCACTCAGCCATTTTTGAAGCTTGGCCTCGGGTTTCTCCTCTCTTAGGAAGATGGCTGCTTCAGAGAATGAGTTCCTTGTCTGTGACATTAGGAACTAGAAACTCACTAGGATTTCAGGTTAAACAAACAATCCTGGGGAAAATCTAATCCTTTAAAGAGCTGCCTTATAAAAGAGAAAATTTGGTATGATCCACGTGAAATTTCCCGAAATAGGTGGCAACATTAGATATTGTACAATGTACTCATTGCTTGAATTTCAGTCCACTTCCAATTGATTCACTGATGCCTCATAACTTCATTTGTTTTACATACACGGTATTTCTTTTATTAAACAATTTTCTTTTTCTTTTTTATAAACGTTATGCTTGGGCTACAAATATTTTACTACTATTGAAGCAATGGCATTACATACCATTTTTCTCACTAAAAACTACATGTACACATTATATACACGTAGAGTGTATATGTTATATACATGAACATACACACAAGAAATAATGGTAGCCTATGTTATTGTTATGAGCTGAGTGAAGACTTGTTATGGGTTGAGTTAAAACACCATAAAGATTGATAGGTGTGAACTCACCCTTCAATTAATATAACTATAAGCATATGTACCACCTAAGACAAAAGTAGTCTGCACCCACTCAGGAGCTTTTGTCCGAGTATTGTTTCGGATAGGTGTGTGTAGGAAAAAAGATCACACAAACTCAGGACAGACAAGAACAGACACAGAGAGACAGAGAGAAAGAGACAGCCTGAAGGGGCAGCTGAAAATATGGAAGAAACCTGGGAAAAGGTTTTTGGGCCTGGGTGCAGGATAAGAGTGTGCTCTGGTATTGTGAGCAAAAGAAGCTGTTTTCTGCTCTTGATTCTCAATAGATTCAAAGTCATAAGAACATAAGAACGGCCGTACTGGGTCAGACCAAAGGTCCATCTAGTCCAGTATCCTGTCTACCGACAGTGGCCAATGCCAGGTGCCCCAGAGGGAGTGAACCTAACAGGTAATGATCAAGTGATCTCTCTCCTGCCATCCATCTCCACCCTCTGACAAACAGAGTCTAGGGACACCATTCCTTACCCATCCTGGCTAATAGCCATTAATGGACTTAACTACCATGAATTTATCCAGTTCTCTTTTAAACGCTGTTATAGTCCTAGCCTTCACAACCTCCTCAGGTAAGGAGTTCCACAAGTTGACTGTGCCCTGTGTGAAGAAGAACTTCCTTTTATTTGTTTTAAACCTGCTGCCTATTAATTTCATTTGGTGACCCCTAGTTCTTGTATTATGGGAATAAGTAAATAACTTTTCCTTATCTACTTTCTCCACATCACTCATGATTTTATATACCTCTATCATATCCCCCCTTAGTCTCCTCTTTTCCAAGCTGAAAAGTCCTACCCTCTTTAATCTCTCCTCATATGGGACCCATTCCAAACCCCTAATCATTTTAGTTGCCCTTCTCTGAACCTTTTCTAGTGCCAGTATAGCTTTTTTGAGATGAGGAGACCACATCTGTCACAGGACTTTATTCGTTCTTTGAAAATAAACAAAACTGCACCAAACAAATACCTGACTATCAGAAATTTCTACTCCTATCTGGAACGCCCACAGGGCCCCAAACTTTGATTAGCCACAACAAAACCAACTATAAAAGCTATTTTAGGAATGTTCTAGAGAGTTTAAAATTTTAATGGTACTATTGTTTTATCCCTCTGCTTGTAAAGCTAAGTTTCTTAGGCTTTGTCTACACTGGACTTTCGTCGGCAAAACTTTTGTAATTAGAGAGTTTAAAATTTTAATGGTACTATTGTTTTATCCCTCTGCTTGTAAAGCTAAGTTTCTTAGGCTTTGTCTACACTGGACTTTCGTCGGCAAAACTTTTGTCATTCAGCCGAATGACAAAAGTTTTGCCAACGAAAAGCGCCAGTGTGAACAGCGCTTTGTCAGCGGGTGAGCTCGCTATGCTGCGTGCCTTTTAGTGGCATGGCTGTAGTGGCACAGCTGTGTCGCTAAAAGGTACATAGTGTAGACATAGCCGTAGTTGTCATGAGTCCAATTATACAGGATTCAGAGGTAACCATAAAAACTTCTAAAATAGCTTCTCTCTACAAAAAATACTCAAAGATTTAACATCAGAATTTTCAGGATCTTCCAAGGTTAGATATTTCTCCTGTCTAATGGTATCAGTCTCCTGTATCTAGCTCTGGAATATTCTTTTCCCAGGTCTGAAGAAGAGCTCTATGTAGCTCGATAGCTTGTCTCTATTACCAATAGAAGTTGGTCCAATAAAAGATATTATCTCACCCACCTTGTCTCTCTAAGCAGACATTAAAACAGTCATTGATGACATTTTGAATATTGCCCACCCTGGGCAATAGGCCACTGTAACTTTGAGTGTGCACGTTTGAGGAGCAGAAGATTCCACATTTGAAGGGGGGAAAGGAAGGAAAGTTTCTTTTTAAAATGGTGGCTTTGGGGACTAGTCAGAGGTTTAGAATGTTGGCCGCAGTCTCAGAGATGGATCAGTGGGAAAAGTGCCTTTGAGCATATCCCTTCTCAGGCCTCAAGCCATCGCCAATCTTTGGGTGGAACCATACGATTCTCCCACTCTCAGACAGGGCCGCCCAGAGGATTCAGGGGGCCTGGGGTCTTCGGTGGCAGATCCCGAGGCGGAAGGACCCCCCCGCTGCGGGTCTTCAGGGCACTTCGGCGGCGAGTCCCGGGGCGGAAGGACCCCCCGCCGCCGAAGACCTGGAGCGGAAGAAGCTCCGGGGGCCTGGGCCCCACAAGAGTTTTCCGGGGGCCCCGGAGCGAGTGAAGGACCCTGCTCCAGGGGCCCCGAAAAACTCTCGTGGGGGCAAATTGCCCCACTTGCCCCCCCTCTGGGCGGCCCTGCTCTCAGACCAGGCCTTGGGCAGCATTCCCTTGGTACTAATTGCATCTAAGCAGGTCTGATTGACCCTCAGACCCTGCAGTTCTGTTCCCTCCATGGGCAATGACGGTGGCATCCAGCAACCAAACAGCCTTCTTAAAGCAGAGTGTTATTTATTTTGAACCAAAGCATTTAAGAGAAGACCGATCTTAAAAAATAAACCAATCTATATACATGTTTGTCTTTTGTTAAGGCTCACCATCCCCTGGATCTGAGAAAGCCCCACTCCTTTAGAGTCCCTCTGGGGAGTCTCTCTCTGTGTTAGCTTTGCTCCCTGAATAGCTGCTGACAAGTGACACACACATACCTTCCTCTCCTGAGAAGAGCTTTTTAACTGTTTAGTGTTCTTTTGATCTCTGGGCTTGCTGCCTGGCAATACAAAGCTTGCATCTTCATTGGCGACAGGATATAGGATCCTCAAAGCTAACAGTTTCCCCCATTGTCTTGTCACTGCCCCCCAACCATTTGTTTGGAGATTCTTACCAGGATCCACTCGGTTGCTTCCCTGCTTGTTTTTCCCACAGCCCCCTATTAAGCTAGAACAATATATCCATACTGGAAAGTCTTACAACCCAACATACAATAACAGCACCTCACTAACCAGGTCACAGATAGTGTTTATAAATTATTACGTCTCAATATTCTTAGAGTATATTACATAGCAATTCCACGGCAGAACTATCCACTGCTTATGAATAGACACCAAGGGCATGTTAATTGCAATAGTACAGTACAGAGGAGTTAGCCAAAAACTATGAGGTCAATCACATTTTTCATGACACAGATGTTTGTAGGGAAAAAATTAAATTTTTTGGGGGGGAAGGCTGCATAAACCATTGCAACTTCAAGTCAGCAGGGATTTAGAGTCCTCATTTATTCCTTTATTGCGTAAGGCCCCGATCCTGCAAACGGATGCATTGGTGCAGACTTTAAAGTGTATGGAGTCCAGACTATTTTTGTTCACATAATGTCTGCACTGGCACATTTGTCTGCAGGACTGGGGTCTAAATTGCAACAGAAACATATTTTCCACACTTTTCAATGTTATTAAAATAATACAATTTGGTTTTTTCTTGTCAGAGTTTTGGTTTTTAATTCCTAATTTATTATTTCAAATTAAAGTTTTTTGGGGCCAGAGGATAGGAGAATTGATATTAAATAAATAAGTATTTTTATTATTTATGTCCTTATATGTGCATTACCTTATACAACACATTAATTAAATTAGTAAAATTAATAAATTCATCCAAGGATTTCAAAGTGCTCTACAAACAGCCATTAATTAAGCTCCAGTATATGCTATAAGACACCTAGAAATTATGCCCACTGTATGGACTGGGAGTTTTGCCTCAGTGTGTACTTTGGACTGCAAAACTGTGATCCATAAAAATGTTCTTGGATGAAAACACATTTATACAACATTCTAGCATATAATAATTCAGATGCTACCCCATATTTCACCAGCATTATACCATGGACAAAAAAATACACTTGGCATATTTGTGAAGTCATCTTTTTTTATAAATCTGGAACACATACCTGTGGTTTCTCTATTCCAGAAAGAATGTCTTGAACTCTCTTGGTTTCTGAGTCATATTCTGTAAAACAGACGGGAAAAAAGTAAATTACCACCATTAGATGGCAATAATGTCACCAAACTCTATATTCCTCCATTGTGAAGTTTTTACTAGGAAAGAGACAGAGAACAGTAGGACTGGTTCATCAGAAACCGTTTCTTGTGGCACAGTTTGCTCTTATGTAACAATGGCAGAAGAAATACAATGTATGGTTCCTTATACATGAATATGAAAAATATGGTATAAGAATGAATGGCCAACGACATTTTCAAGCCTTAATGACTGCAGCTACAGAGCTGACATCCGCAGACTTCCTAACCCTCTTAACGTTTGGTTTCATGTGGCCAACCCCCGGCCCCTCTCCCCCAAACACACACAAAAAACTTAGTTCCACAAATATACTGCAAAAAGACACAGGGTATTCTATAACTCAATTAATGTTAAAATTAATCTGGCTTATTAACCAAAAATATCTTTATTCTGTCATCCATGGAGCTCCACTGCAAGGAGAGTCCTCACTTTCTTACTTAGAGCCCACTCTGCTGGAAAATGAATAGCCTTTTTATTTTAATGGAAGTGTGCTGGCCAAACATATTACCTTTCATAAAAAAATAAAGCAAAGTAATTTTACCACAAACAAACAAGTAAAAACAAAATGAGCAGGATCCTTGATATAGCAGAATAAAATTCTGGCACAGGGAATGTAGAAACTCATGAAGAAAAAAATGGCAGGTTTAAATTAAAATCTCCAGAAACGGCTACTCCCCAAAAGGCTGACCTATTTCTTGAAGCTCAAGAATTTGCCCATTTTTGTCAAAAACCTGCTTGGAAAAAAAATACCACCACCATTTAAAAAAGTTCCATGCACTAGCATGCCAAAAAATTAAAACTGGTTGAGTACTGACAGGCAAAACTCCAATGTAAATGCTCATCTCCTCCTGAAAGAATGTGCCTTAGTATGTAGCGGGAATGACAGCCGGACTGCCTCCTATGATCTAGAGTGCTTTTCCGTCTCAGCCACTTGACAAAAATTAACCTACGCTAATTCTGAATAAGAGGAAGATAGCAAGGGCATTTTTTCCCACAGTCTTAACACACTTTACCAGTTGTCCGAAGCGTATAAATTAGCATGCTTCAGTACGGATAAGACAAATCTGACTTGACAACTATACAGATGGGCATTACCCCACTGAGAGGAGACCCAGATGTTGATCCAAATACAAAGTTCGTCAATGATTAGGGACTTTGGGGATTCAGTGTTCCCTTTAGTCCTATTGCAGAAGCAGCCCCGAGCCACGAAATTTGGATCCAGATCTGAAAATTCTGAAGGGGTTCAGAACCAGTGCTGTGGGCCCATCTCTAAAGAATGTCAGTATGAACCTGCTTCTACGCCTACAGTGGGTAAGAGAATGCTGTTACTATGCCACTGAAAGTTTCTTTTATGGTCATTACATCACCCTCAATTACAGCCCCAGAAGCTAAGTTTGAATCTTTCTTGACCTTAAATCTTGAACATGTGGGTTGAATTTTCTCTCCTCAGTCTGCTTTCTAGCAAGGGTTCTATCTGTGGCACCCTAACTAAGAGATGAAAATCAACCCTAAAGCTCAATGAAATTTCACTTCCCTCTCCTTGTGAAAAATGATAGCTTTGTACAGTAACTAAGCCCTTTTTGATGCCTTGCAGACAAAGGGCTGCAGGCATAAGCCATTCCAAGTCTTGGAGCTGAATAATGAGACCTAAGAGAGTAGGGTATCCCCAGCAATGACAAAAATGTAAAGGCATCAGCTTTCTAACCAAAGTTAACATATCCCTGATCCTAGGGAAGCTTTTGATTCCAGTTCACTAAGTACATAGTCTGCACACGTGCATACGTCTGCTACATCAGCCACCCACACTCTTCCAGGCTCAGAACGGCTTGATGCCAGATGCACAATGCCTGTCATCATGATTGTCCACATGCAGTAGAGGTCAGTTTAGAGCTGGAAGCAAGTAAAAGAAACTTCTTCAGAGAACTCAGGCAAGTAAAAAGACCAGTGTCGATGTAACTCAGGAGAGATGAGAAGTGGCAAGGTGACTCACCTATGAATGAATTTAATCCACATGACCAAACAGCTAGCTCTTTAAAGGACCACTGATGCTCAGCACCGGGTATGGAAGGTTCTGATGGCAAGATGTTTTTCCCACCCTGAGGGCACTCACAGAACATTTAAAAATTAATTTATTTAATCACAAAAGTAGCGCTGACCCCCACCGCTGATATTTTACTGTAGAGTGCAATCATTTGGTGTCATCCGCAGCAAAGCATTCCAGTACAAAAGACTGCAAACCACCAACACTAGTGCTAATGACACCCCTGCACACTGGCAGTTTCAGGGGGGGATCAAGGTCTGATGAGTATCAGAGATTGATTTGCCCTTTTTTACATTTCCAATTGTTTCTCTGGTTTGAAGCACTGAGGCACACAGTGGCAGGGAAACGTACTGAAACTTGCACTGCCATTACTTGTGCTGTTGAACAGACAATGTTCTCAGGGCAGTTAGTCCCACACTCAAATTACAAACCAGTTCCAAATCTGCTTTTATATCGGTTTAATAAACCAAGGAAGAATTTTCATTTTTGAACATTCATTTAAAAATTCAACGTCAAGGGTGTTCTGCAAATATTTAAACAGGGAGACCATGGGATACAGAATGCACTGCAGTCCTTTCCCATATCAGCAAAAGTGCCAGGATTGTGCAGGAAAAATATAAGACTCACAAACTTAATGCAAGGAACATACAAATGTCATGCCTAGTTGAGAACATCTGCATATTCCATTCATGACGTTTGCATCATTCATTCATGATCCCTGTACTTTTGGAGGTATGAGTTACCTTAGGCTTACTCCATTGCTGCTAATACCATAAACCATTCTATCTTTTAAGAAAGGAAATAATTGCAACACCATATACAAGGAGAGAGAAGAGCTGTTCATCATATGAACTTTCAGATCACTATACTATACAAAGTGGATGCCTGGAAGATTTAAAAAGCACCACGCTGCATTCAGGGACAATGATAATGATGATGACAGATCATACACTTTAAATGGGAGGAAATATAAACTAAAGAGACAATGGACAATAGAGATGCACATGAAAGTCAAGTAGTAACATAACACCAGTGGAACTGACATATGGCAAAACAGCAACAACTTTTTAATAAAAACAATTAGTGATATTTTATTTATTATTCATTATTATTATTATAATTATAATAAAGGACAAAGTCACGCACAGAGGTGACAGTTCTTATAGCATTTCTCTAGGTTTTTCATTTACTATTTGATGAACCAGATGAATTCTTATCAGGCTTCTGTGGGCTATTGAGGTCTGTTCAATAACAAATATGATCATCCATATTCTTCTGGGCTACACTAGTCTATGGTGAACTAGAGAGATCACGGATCCTTCCCTCAGCAGGATGTTGGTCCTGTTTTTCACCAGATGGGGCCAGTCTCTTTGCTAACAACATATTCAAGTATCAAACTTGAGCTCTTTCTCCTGGGCCAACAAGGAACCTTGGGAGCCCTTTGGAGACAGCACATGATGGGGGGAAAAACAGGATCTTGCATGATTCTAAGTGATTCCCTCTGGCTAGCTGCAGAACTGCATTGCCAGTCTCTAGAAGGGGCTGCATTCAGCCCCCATTAACAGAAGGCCTTAGGAAGAATAATGACACTGGGTAGTACAGAGCACATCAAAAATGAGTTCTCAACCCAGAGGCCGCAATCTCCAGCTCATGCAGATATAAAACACCTAACCATGGCTGTGCTGTGCTAGTAGAGTAGCTTCCACCCTTTAGGCTGAGGAGTACAAGTATCATGCAATGACTGCAAGTATGGTAGGGAAGGGGGATCACAAACCCTGCTTCTAATGGCCAGCAAATTTTTAAGACAAAAATATTACCCGTGATTGCTTGAGAAATTGGGAGTATGCCCATTTGTTTAAGGGAATCCAATGGCCAGTTTTGTTTGTTTTTAATCTCTGACCTCTTTCTCACTCTTCCTGGCCTGTCTGAAGTCAGCAAATGAAAGCTGTGTGCGTCAATCTCTCCACATTAATGCTAGGAACTACAGGGCCAAGTAGCTGGCATATACTGCTCTCCTTGTTTGACATCAGCAACAGAAGGTCAGGGAAGAGCTCACTCCAACACTTTGGATCACTGTCTTTTTAAAAGCTTTTCTACTTCTCATCTGTTTCCTACATCTGTCATGGCAAAACTGTCCATCATAGCAGGAAGTTGAAGGATTCCGTGAGTGCTCAGTGGAACCCTCCAGAGGGCAATATAAAACCCTCAGTTATAATTTATGAAAAGGGAATAATTCTGAATGCCTACGAGAGGCTATGGATAGTCCCAAACTACAAAATTTGATTCCGAATCCAGATCCTGAATTACTCCCAAGTTCTGGGTTGTTTGGATTTGGGGTTTTGGTTTGACCTTTTATAGTAAAGGGACCAGCTGTAAAATCTGAATCTAGGCTCACATTCTGTTCCCCCGGCCTCCAAAGTTTGGGGTTTTGATTCTGACCCACCCAAACTCACCAAGAGTGAATTTCCCCCAAGAATATAGGGAGGTGGTTATTAATGCTGGAAGCTAGTTCTTGCTGAACTGAATCCTACAGATTTCTATTAGCACAAGTCCCTGCTTCTTCCTCCATGTACAGTACAAATAATTCTTCTGCCATTCCAACAGTGCTTTATAAAGAAAGGCAAGTTTAAAAAAATACAGAAAAATATATATCAAAGATTAAACTTTCCACAAATACTGGCTTTCACATTTGCTCAAATAGCAGCTGTTTATGCACAATGTTTGAAATAGCTACAAGCCCTAAACTAATTAAAATTTCTCACCATAAATACAGTTTACTGATTTTAGGTTTGTTCTGCATTTTTTCCTTCACAGAAAAAGAAGAGGTCCAGTAGATACTTAGCTGCTGGCTATAGAAAGTATTTACTGTTTCAACAGCCCCTCCATTCCAATGCAATGACATCAGCATGAATGCCTTGCAAACCTTATGTCTCGTTTTCAAGCACAGCACCACGCTTGCAGATACGCCAGTCATAACACAATATGCTTTCTCAGAATTTGTTCCAGATTTACTGGGGCTGTGAGCGGCTCAAATACTAGTAACGATCTTTTATCAGTCACATAAAGTGCAAGCTACAATTTGAAAGACACAAAACTCCCCAATATACCATATGCCTCCTTGAGAAATTTCTAACTACTATTAATTAAGCCCTTTTTGATATCAAAGCAAGAGACTCACAGGAAATTAACACACAGAGATAGCTGTTCTATAATCTTTGAGATTTTTAGAACCGAATGAGCAAACAATTATTCACACATGAGAACAGAACACAGGAAAAATAGTAACGATATTGCAATTATTAAATTACAGTTACATTCGGGCTGCCATAGGTGCACACATGAGCCAGAAACTTAGTAGGCAGTTTTCCTCTCCAGTCTGGCTCCAATCTATAGAGAGAACACACACAACAGGAGACACAAGAGTGCAATCCATGGCATGGCAGGACAGGGCCAAGGGATCATAGGGAACAGTCAGCATCTGTAGGTATACACCTCTTAACCTGGTGATAGGAATGATATCCCCAAACCATGAGAAGTATGCCGCAGCTAGCAGAAATAATCACTAAGCGTGGGGCCTGTTGTCATAACATTAGGGTTACCATATTTTGAGCCTCCAAAAGGAGGACACTCCACGGGGCCCCGCCCCCGCCCCAACTCCGCCCCTTCCCCAAAGTCCCTGCCCCAACTCCGCCCCCTCCCCTGCTTCCCGCGAACATTTGATTTGCGGGAAGCCTGAAGCAGGTAAGGGGGGTGTAGGGGGAGGAGGGGCGGCCCAGTCTGGCCCCCCCGTCGTCTCCAGCCTGGGTCGGCTCGGGCTCTGGGGTGCCGGCCCCGGGCCAGCCCCCGGCCGAGCACCCCCGGCCCGCCCAGCACTGCCGGTCCCCGGCCCCCCGGCCCCCGGGCCCCCGGCCGAGCACCCCCGGCCCGCCCAGCACTGCCGGTCCCCGCCCCGGCCCCCAGCTCAGCACCCCCCGACCCCCGGCCCCGGCCCCCGGCTCGGCACCGCCGGCCCGGCCCCCGGCACCGGCCCCCGGCTCGGCACCGCACCGCCGGCCCGGCCCCCGGCCCGGCATCGCCGGCCCGGCCCCCAGCTCGGCACCGCACCGCCGGCCCGGCCCCCGGCCCGGCCCCGCACCGCCAGCCCGGTCCCCGGCTCGGCCCCTGGCCCGGCCCGGCCCCGCACCGCCGGCGCGGTCCCCGGCTCGGCACCGCCGGCCCCCGGCCCCGGCCCGGCCCCCGGCCCAGCACCGCTGGCCCCGCATGTCTGGATTTTCCCGGACATGTCCGGCTTTTTGGGATTTCCCCCCGGACGGGGATTTGGAGCCCAAAAAGCCGGACATGTCCGGGAAAATCCGGACGTATGGTAACCCTACATAACATGGCCAGGGTAATACTGCTTTTGTTGTGCTATTGTGCACTTTCATTGGAGCCATTTTCAAAATCAGCCAGAATTAGGGCCCATTATAATTATATGCTTATTAAGGAAACACTCAGAAACCTTCTCTTCAAAACAGCTGTGCCAGTCTAAATATAAGCAGAGTTAACCTCCAAATTGGACCAAAAATAACCCCAATATTTCCATATTGGGGTCTTGGAGACCCCTTTGCACGTCAAAATTGGGGGGAAACCCCACTTAAAACTGACTTTATTAACCAGTGAACTATAAAACTATGAACAAGTTAAAACTTTCCTAGATTCAGAAGCACACTACACAGTACTTGTGCTGGGGTCTAACTGACCCCATGATCAAACACATTTTTAAAAAACTACACACTATATAGGTGTTGGGATCTAACTGGCTTCATGTTTCGACTTTGAAAACAGATAGCAACAGCAACAATATAAAAGGCACACAGTAAAGTGGCAGTAAATGGCTTACTACTTTGAACAAATGGAGCAAACAGATAATATGTTCTGAACACACAAAGTTCTTACACGTTGCATGTTTTTGATGTGTTTTTCTGTCTTGTTCTTTGGACAGCTGTAACATTTTTTCCTTTTCTTAGTCTCTGGATTAGTACCCAGCACACTAGATGCTGCGTCCTTAGAAACCTGAGGCAAGTCTGCAATATTCCTTTGCTGCACCAGTGATTTCACCATTTCTGTACCCAAGTCCCTGAGAAACATCCCTCTCTTATACAAAGATTTATTATGCCACACGCAATTCAACAAAATCCAAACGATAGATGCATTCAGATATGCAATGTGCATGTGCAATGCAACAGTGAGTCTTTGCGCCTACAACAGCATCTGTCAAGTGTGGGCTTGCTAGAAAATGAATCTGATGGGTATCTTTGCCAGAAACTCCCTAGCAAGTGTTGGCTTCCCAGAAAATGTGGGAATGACAATGTTATCTTCAAAGAAACTCAATTTGCTGCACAATTGTGATGATACACGAGGCAAATGTTATCTGCAGTCTCAGAGACCCTTTTGGTGCATTGCTTTTTAAAAACAAAAACCACTGAAATTATGATGATAAAATTATGATGCTGAAAGATTAATGTAATCATATCCTAGCTGCTGCCTCAAAATAAAAACAATCTGTCAGAGGTGACACATGGGGGGGACACGCAGGGTCACTTGCCCCTCCTCTCCCAGAATTCCGCCAGGGTTTGCCAGCCGAGCCGCTCCCTAGGTGGCAGCTCATGAAACTGGTGAGCTGCAAGATGCAGCTGCAAGGAAAGGTAGCAGCAAACAGCTGGGAGCTGCAGGGAGGGCCCGCTGAGGGTAAGAGGAGGGGCGTGACTCAAGCTGTTGGGGTGGGGGGGGGGAACCTTTACATTGTCCGTCTCCCCCGTTATCAGCAGGTACCAGTCATCTCTGCTGATGCTGGAATACCTGAGTAATTAATTTGCAGTTTAACTAACTCCAATACCTTTTAAGTGACTTTTTTCGCTAAACTAAAATCACCACAGGTATGCAGACAAAACCAGTGCTAATAGGTTGTCCTCATCATCGCTTGAGAATAATTAAAGAAAGAAGAGGCAGTGGTTTGTCTCTCATGTTTTATTTAAGTTTTTGTATGTGTTTGGGGTCCAAGAGAACACCAAAGACCTTAGCAGTGTAGTACTTCCATTCTCCCCATTGACTAACATTAAGGCATCTACCTGACCTTCTTACCCTTTCAGTGTGTTTTTTTTTTTTTGCTACACAAAAAATACAATAGGTAGGATGATAAAACCAGTGTGGAAAGACTGACTTTGCCCTAGTTTGAGAATAATTAATGTATCAAGAGAGACTGGTTCAGCACAAAAATTTTTGTTTACACTTTTGTATGCATTGGGATCAGTTAGATTCCAAAACAGTACGGGGGTTAAGCCATGGTCAGGGATTATTGCCAACTATTTCGATAGATGCTTGTGTTTGCGTTTTCAATTCTAAATATTAAACATTTCTGAGCTCTGCAATGATACAGAAGCTAATATACATCTTATGAAACACAATGACAATAGATATAGTTTTCAAATTTGAGAGCTCAAAGTTAAGCATCTCAGTTTGGGCACCGAAATAAGTGGTCTGATTGACAAAGGTGATCAGCACCAACATCTTCCGCTGTCTTCAGTGGGAGCTGGGATTTCTCAAAACTTATGAAAATCAGGCGACTTCTACTTAGGTGCCTCAAAATGGCTCTAGGAGTCTAACTGTAGGCACTCTGGTTTGAAAACCATGACCTATGCCGATGATGTCCTAAATAAGGACATTCCTTAAATGCTTGAAGACAGCAAGAAACAAACGTTAAAAGTGCAAGCATACGTTTTCCAGAACTCAACACAGCATTCCTATTCGGGACAGCACTTATACACATGCCTAACTCCAATTGAACACAATGGGGCTTAAGCACCTGCTTAAGAGTTAGATACTTAAGTGCTGTCCTGAATGGGGATGGAATTACGGATGCGCTTCAGAGCTTTCCGGTTACTCAAGGTATGTCTGCACAACAAAAAAGAAAAAGAAAAGACAACCACTGCAACAAGCCTCAGAGCCCAGGTCAACTGACTCAGTCTCACGCTATTGGGGCTGTGCAGACGTACCCTCAGTGCTCCTCCACTTACCACAGTCAATATTTTGCCATTCAGTGGAAACAGGATCAGGCCCGAAAGGATAAAGCGATTCTTATTTTAATTCACTTTATGCAGCTCTGCCCAGTGCTTAATGAAACTAAAAGTATTCTACAATATGGGCAAGTACCAGGCTTGTGAGCAAGCTGATGTGCAGGGAATTCAAACAAGCACAACGAGAGATACGCCTGTTAGGGCTATTTTTGATCAAATTAAAGTGGATATAATTTAAAAAAAATATCTTCAATTTTGATATTTTTCGTAAATTAGAAAAGTGCAAAGAAGGCTATTGGTTGCCTCTGCAAGTGGAATGAAATGCTGGATGCAAGGGTCAAATGGAGTGTGTAAGTGGTTTTGTTCTTTTCCACCTCTTTGTTGCTACTGCCGGAACACAGCAATAACAACCTCCTACTTTACTGGCTAAAAAACTGAGTCAGTTCCTGCTCTGAACATGCAGTTGGTCCATCAGAAGGCAAAATGGGGCTTTCTTTGTAAAATGCAAGTACAAAGTCTATATTGCATCAGTTTTACATCTCAAGGAAGTGCTTTGTGTCTTACAAAGACAGTAACAGATGCAGAGTATCACACATGGCTGCAGCTGGTTGTTTTTGAAGAAACACCAAATTAAACAGTGATATAACCCACAAAAATGGATAAAGTACAAGTTAGATCTGCTTGTATGGCAGACAACTTATGCCCCAGTCCTTTTCTCCCACTATAATGAATAGCTACATGTTTGACCCTTTTAGCTAGTTTTTTGTGTCAGAAATAGTCTTTTATTTTTGGACAGCTTCTACTACACTATTATACAACAGAAGTCTGCAAGATCTTTGGGCGTATAAAGTAAAGGTTGATACTTGCATTAAGGAAATAAGGGCTTGCTAAACATGGGTTCATGAACTGTATATGTAAAGATTTATGAATGTGGCCACTCATATCTTTTTCTTTTTGTAATGTGGATATATCTGTCACACTAAAGTAATCTACAAATAAACAGTGTTTAGAGGACCGTGTCAGTCAACATATTTAAGTGTGTGTAGTTTCTAAGGGCTACATTTTCAAAGGACCCTTTTAAATTGTGTTGGCAACCTGTTTGAGTAGGCAGACTACATGCAGGGTATAGACCTCTCTTTGCACATTCCCATGTGTGGATATGTTACAGCGGCCATCAGGGTTTGAACTGGGGATCTTCAGAATCATAGAATATCAAGGTTGGAAGGGACCTCAGGAGGTCATCTAGTCCAACCCCCTGCTCAAAGCAGGACCAATCCCCAGACAGATTTTTGCCCCAGATCCCTAAATGGCCCCCTCAAGGATTGAACTCACAACCCTGGGTTTAGCAGGCCAATACTCAAACCACTGAGCTATCCCTCCCCCCTTCAGAACCAAAAAGCATGAGTGTCCCTACAGCTGACGATATAACAGACTCATCCTTTGTGGATTGGTCAAAGAGGGAACACTCAGCACATGCTCACCAATGGGTTAAACATTCAGATTTTCCAAGAATAAAATAGGAAGAGATTTTAAAATGAAATTACTCTATTGTGTTGTTTCAAGTATATGAGCATTATATACAGTGCTATGCTGTATCTCATTACACTTTACAGAGTATAGCTTCAGCTTAGAATGCAGTATGTGACCATAAAAAATCATGAGCAAAAATCTTCCCTGATATAACTCCACTGCCTTCAATAAAAGGATGATTTTTGTCATTCCTTCTAATTGTGAAATACCAGGCTGCAAAAGCAAAAGCAATGGCTTTTCCTGCATGCTGCCTTGTTTAATTCCAAGAGTTGTCTCCCCAGTCACGCATTAAGGCTGGTGAGCACAGAACTAAAGAATAAATGTGAAAGTCTGTTGTTTTGACAAGCATTACCTCTGTTCTTACAATTCTTGCTCCTGGGACTTTTTCTTTTCTTTACCTCTTCTGATTGGGACAGATTTTTAATATAGATAGATAGATAGATAGATAGATAGATAGATAGATAGATAGATAGATAGATAGATAGATAGATAGATAGATCACTACAAACTCTCCCCTGCCTATCCTTTTCTGGATTTATAACTTCTCTGACTGGAGTTGCCTTCATGGTACTTAGTACTTATCAAACACCAAGGGACAGCACTTTCTGATTAGAGAAAGACAAACAGAGACTGGGAAGTCCTTTTAAATCTCTTACCTATGGGAATGCAGGTACAGATATAGCATTTGAAAATAACATTTGTGTGAGCCATCAAGAAGAAGAATTGCAAGTTATTTTTAACTCCGTCGCCAAGCTCCAACAGTTACTGCTATAATGCAATGTCCTCAACACTCTGTGATGAATAATAATGACAGTACCACCACAACCTAATGGTATCATTTATTTATTTATTTTAATTGCTATATTGCATAGTGCTTTTATAGTGGGTTACTATTATTCCCTTATTACAATCTGGACAATGGAAAGACAGAGCTTAAGTGAATCACCCAAGGTCACAGAGTGAGACAGTGGCACAGCCAAGAACTCTCAACTCCCACTTCTCTGCTGTTTCAGATACAAACTTGGACAAAATAAGGTAAGCATTTCTAGGAGAAAAGAGGGTCTTAGATTCTTATTTTCTCTCTCTTGGTTCTCCTAATTTATTTTCTGTCACTTGAATCTGTGCTTGTCTCTCTCTCCCCCCTTCATCAGTATTCAGGAGCGATGGCACACTCTGGCAAGAGAGTCAGAAGCAACCCTGCCAGTCTGATGAACTGAGGAGTCATTCAGAGAAGGTACCTTCTGAAAAGATCACTAAGTTACTACTACTACTACTACCACCAGTTGCCACAAACACCACATGGGTTAGAAAATCCCAGGGGTTACCCCAATCCTAGCCAAGATATGCAGAGCAGCTGGGTGGGAAGTCAGGATACTGAGCTTTCTTAAAAAATAACAGTGACCCATCAGAAATCCTCATTGGTGCCAGCTGTGAAGTGAAGTGATCTGGAATTTGCTGGTGCAAGTTTTCTCCTCTGAGATAAAAGATTCCCTTAAATCATGGCAACTGGCTTCTCTGATGCTAGGAGGAGTAAGAGGCTAAAACCCAACACAGTTAACAAAAGGAAGTATGGATTTATTTTTCCCCCTTAAGTGAATTCAGTGTTAATGAAAAGTGACAGGCTGACAGCACTACAAATTGAAGCCCTCTCTTCAACCACAGACAGCTTCTCCTGCTACGTGCCTCAGTGCCGGCTCTAGAAAATCTAGAGAGGGAAAGAGCATTTGTGTCTTTCTATCCTTCAGACTTCGGTTTACCTGTGAGGCAGCTAACAGGAATGCCAATTGTGGGGGTGGTCTCTGTATCACCTGGGAATTGAATAAAGACTAATAATTCACATAAGCCGCAGACTGTTACAACTTTCAACTGTTACTGGCATAGTTGGGATTCAAACCTGTGATCTAGAGGTGAAAGGCTCTGTATCCCATTACTGATGCCCTATGCCAGCCAGGAAATATTTTCCTCTGAAATAGGGTTCCAAGGAAGGGAAAGGCACAAGGGCGTCTATACTGAACCTGAAAGAACTTATTCTTTCTTAACCTTCAGAAACAAACATAAATGGCCAAAAAAGCCTTTGATAATCCACCCTATTATACACAATAACAGCTATTTTATGACCAAACAACAAAAAATAGCAAAATAATCTGCAAATCTGCATATTTGCACAGGAAAAAAAAATCAGACTGCACAGTCGAAATGAACTTCATAGGAGCCCCAAACTTGGTCTGGATTAAAAAGAGCTCTGCAGCCAAAACTAACAATCTGCTTGGCAAGGAACCTTGTAAAGCCTTTGAGTTTGCTAAAACAACATGAAAGGCAGTAAAGCACTTTACAAATGCAGAGGCAAGAGGCTGCCCATAATAGTCTGAAAACCTTTAAGATATTACCTGGGGCCAATTCTGCCCTTAGTTATAAGTGCGCAGCCTCACCTGAGGGCAGGTCTAAACTACAGCAGCGATCGACGGTCTGAGATCGATTCACCGGCGGTCAATTGAGCGGGTCTAGTAAAGACCCACCAAATCGACTGCAGATCGCTCTTCAGTCGACCTCTGTACTCTACCCCCGATGAGAAGAGTAAGGTAAGTCGACTGGAGATTTTCTCCCATCAACCCCCCGCAGTGTAGACCCCGCGGTAACTCGACCTAAGGTACGTCGACTCCAGCTACGTTATTCACGTAGCTGGAGTTGCGTAGTGTAGGTCGACTTACCGCAGTAGCTTAGAGATAGCATCAGAGAAGTAATTAAGGGAGGAATTTCCCTTTGGATTTTACTCTGAGGCAGCTAAAGGGAATGGTAGATGTCAATGTTTTAGCAGTACTTTCTCTCTTTTTCAACTATTTATGGATGGTTGATCATTTGATAGCAGAATCTAAGCACCCCACTCAGAAGAGGGATGCAGACTGATGCTGAGGTACACATTAGAAACGTAGATAGCTGGGTTTGTGATGACCGGGAGAACCGCATGGTGACTTGCCTGCCTGGTGCGAAGGTTGCGGATCTCTCGAGGCATCTAGACAGACTTATGTGTAGTGCTGGGGAGGAGCCGGTGGTCGTGGTACATGTAGGTACCAATGACATAGGGAAGGGTAGGGAGATGTCCTGGAGGCCAAATTTAGGCTGCTAGGGAAGAGACTGAAATCCAGGACCTCTATGGTGGCATTCTCAGAAATGCTCCCAGTTCCACGCGCAGGGCCAGGTAGGCAGGCAGAGCTTCAGAGTCTCAATGCGTGGATGAGACGATGGTGTAGAGAGGAGGGGTTTACATTCATTAGGAACTGGGGAAACTTTTGGGATGGGGGGAGCCTATACAGGAGAGATGGGCTCCACCTAAACCAAAGTGGAACCAGACTGCTGGCACTAAACATTAAAAAGGTTGTAGAGCAGTTTTTAAACTAGGAGATGGGGGAAAGCCGACTGCTGCAGAGGAGCATGTGGATCGGACAGAGACTTCTCTTAGGGGAGAGTCTAATGATAGAGAATCTCCAGGTTCTAGTCAGGAGCAGAGGATGGAGGAGGATAATGTAAGGGCCAGATCAGATGATAAACATTCACATAAAAAAGAATCTAACACATCAGAAAATGGCAGACAAATAAACAGTGACAGGTTTTTAAAATGCTTGTACACAAATGCTAGAAGTCTAAATAATAAGATGGGTGAACTAGAGTGCCTCGTGATAAAGGAGGATATTGATATAATAGGCATCACAGAAACCTGGTGGCGTGAGGACAATCAATGGGACACAATCATTCCGGGGTACAAAATATATCGGAAGGACAGAACAGATCGTGCAGGGGGGGGAGTGGCACTATATGTGAAAGAAAATGTAGAATCAAATGAAGTAAAAATCTTAAGTGAGTCCACATGTTCCATAGAATCTCTATGGCTAGAAATTTCATGCTCTAATAAGAATATAACATTAGGGATCTATTATAGACCACCTGACCAGGACAGTGATAGTGATGATGAAATGCTAAGGGAAATTAGAGAGGCCATCAAAATTAAGAACCCATTAATAGTGGGGGATTTCAATTATCCCCATATTGACTGGGAACATTTCACTTCAGGACGAAATGCAGAGATAAAATTTCTCGATACTTTAAATGACTGCTTCATGGAGCAGCTGGTACGGGAACCCACAAGGGGAGAGGCAACTCTAGATTTAGTCCTGAGTGGAGCGCAGGAGCTGGTCCAAGAGGTAACTATAACAGGACCGCTTGGAAATAGTGACCATAATACAATAGCATTCAACATCCCTGTGGTGGGAAGAACATCTCAACAGCCCAACACTGTGGCATTCAATTTTAAAAGGGGGAACTATGCAAAAATGAGGGGGTTAGTTAAACAGAAGTTAAAAAGTACAGTGACTAAAGTGAAATCCCTGCAAGCTGCATGGGCGCTTTTTAAAGACACCATAATAGAGGCCCAACTTCAATGTATACCCCCAAATTAAAAAACACAGTAAAAAACTAAAAAAGAGCCACTATGGCTTAACAACCATGTAAAAGAAGCAGTGAGAGATAAAAAGACTTCCTTTAAAAAGTGGAAGTCAAATCCTAGTGAGGCAAATAGAAAGGAGCATAAACGCTGCCAAATTAAGTGCAAGAATGTAATAAGAAATGCCAAAGAGGAGTTTGAAGAACGGCTAGCCAAAAACTCCAAAGGTGGTAATAAAATGTTTTTTAAGTATATCAGAAGCAGGAAGCCTGCCAAACAACCAGTGGGGCCCCATGATGATCGAGATACAAAAGGAGCACTTAAAGACGATAAAGTCATTGCGGAGAAACTAAATGGATTCTTTGCTTCAGTCTTCACGGCTGAGGATGTTAGGGAGATTCCCAAACCTGAGCTGGCTTTTGTAGGTGACAAATCTGAGGAACTATCACAGATTGAAGTGTCACTAGAGGAGGTTTTGGAATTAATTGATAAACTTAACATTAACAAGTCACCGGGACCAGATGGCATTCACCCAAGAGTTCTGAAAGAACTCAAATGTGAAGTTGCGGAACTATTAACTAAGGTTTGTAACCTGTCCTTTAAATCGGCTTCTGTACCCAATGACTGGAAGTTAGCTAATGTAACGCCAATATTTAAAAAGGGCTCTAGAGGTGATCCCGGCAATTACAGACCGGTAAGTCTAACGTCGGTACCGGGCAAATTAGTCGAAACAATAGTTAAGAATAAAATTGTCAGACACATAGAAAAACAAACTGTTGAGCAATAGTCAACATGGTTTCTGTAAAGGGAAATCGTGTCTTACTAATCTATTAGAGTTCTTTGAAGGGGTCAACAAACATGTGGACAAGGGGGATCCAGTGGACATAGTGTACTTAGATTTCCAGAAAGCCTTTGACAAGGTCCCTCACCAAAGGCTCTTAAGTAAAGTAAGTTGTCATGGGATAAAAGGGAAGGTCCTTTCATGGATTGAGAACTCGTTAAAAGACCGGGAACAAAGGATAGGAATTAATGGTAAATTCTCAGAATGGAGAGGGGTAACTAGTGGTGTTCCCCAAGGGTCAGTCCTCAGACCAATCCTATTCAACTTATTTATAAATGATCTGGAGAAAGGGGTAAACAGTGAGGTGGCAAAGTTTGCAGATGATACTACACTGCTCAAGATAGTTAAGACCAAAGCAGACTGTGATGAACTTCAAAAAGATCTCACAAAACTAAGTGATTGGGCAACAAAATGGCAAATGAAATTTAATGTGGATAAATGTAAAGTAATGCACATTGGAAAAAATAACCCCAACTATACATACAATATGATGGGGGCTAATTTAGCTACAACAAGTCAGGAAAAAGAACTTGGAGTCATCGTGGATAGTTCTCTGAAGATGTCCGCGCAGTGTGCAGAGCTGGTGAAAAAAGCAAACAGGATGTTAGGGATCATTAAAAATGGGATAGAGAATAAGTCTGAGAATATATTATTGCCCTTATATAAATCGATGGTATGCCCACATCTCGAATACTGCATACAGATGTGGTCTCCTCATCTCAAAAAAGATATACTGGCACTAGAAAAGGTTCAGAAAAGGGCAACTAAAATGATTAGGGGTTTGGAACGGGTCCCATATGAGGAGAGATTAAAGAGGCTAGGACTCTTCAGCTTGGAAAAGAGGAGACTAAGGGGGGATATTATAGAGGCATATAAAATCATGAGTGATGTGGAGAAAGTGAATAAGGAAAAGTTATTTACTTATTCCCATAATACAAGAACTAGGGGTCACCAAATGAAATTAATAGGCAGCAGGTTTGAAACAAATACAAGGAAATTCTTCTTCACGCAGCACACAGTCAACTTGTGGAACTCCTCACCTGAGGAGGTTGTGAAGGCTAGGACTATAACAGCGTTTAAAAGAGAACTGGATAAATTCATGGTGGTTAAGTCCATTAATGGCTATTAGCCAGGAAGGGTAAGGAAGAGTGTCCCTAGCCTCTGTTTGTCAGAGGATGGAGATGGATGGCAGGAGAGAGATCACTTGATCATTGCCTGTTGGTCCACTCC